>NC_134890.1:32797969-32800469 GCF_041734735.1 Babylonia areolata | reverse complement strand
TCCAATAGAGAGAGTCAGACAAACACATAGAGACAGAGAGACGGAGGCAGAGAGAGAGAGAGGGAGAGAGAGAGAGAGAGAGAGGAGAGAGAGGGGAGGGAGGAAAGAAGGGAAACAGACGGATAAACAATAAGGATGCTTCGCTGTTTTTTCCCCGTTAAATTATAATATATATATATATATATATATATATATATATATATATATATATATATATATATTTGTGTGTGTGTGTGTGTGTGTGTGTGTGTGTGTGTGTATGAGACAGACAGCTAGACAGCAAGAAGGTTTCACTCTTTTTTTCTTTTTTTCTTTATTCTTCTTTTTTCTTCTTCTTTTTTTTTCTTTTACGTAGACCACTTGATATGTTACTCCGTGGGGAAAGTTTTATACGGCAGCCTCTCACATCAGTCCGTTCAGTAATAGGGAGGTCCTGATTTAGACCTCACTTAGCGAAACATCGATATTGGCCGGGGCCATGCACTTTTTGGGGAAGAAAGTTTGTTGTGACGTGCAATCTCTCTCTCTCTCTCTCTCTCTCTCTCTCTCTCTCTATATATATATATATATATATATACATATATATACACATACATCTAGTACATATACATATATATATATATATATAGAGAGAGAGAGAGAGAGAGAGAGAGAGATACGTGTGCGCACCGACTGGCATAATATACAAACACTCACATGCACATGCACATGCACATGCACATGCGCACGCACACGCACACGCGCGCGCTCGTGCTCTGACACACACACACACACACACACACACACCAACTCCCCACCCACCCCAGACACACTCCCACCAACCACCCCCCCATCCCCCAAACCCCTACACACACCACCACCACTACCCCCACACCCTTCTATCCTCCTTCTCATATTAACTGCCCCTCTTCTTGAAGTCAACCTGAAAGGGGCGGTAGAAAGGGGTGTGGTGGTGGTGGAGAGGGGGAGGGGGCGAGGAGGGTTCTTGAAAATTTCAGCAGTGGAAGCAGGGCATGACCCAGACATGCAGGCATCAGCAGTGAGATTGGACTCTAGCGCCCGTAGTGTTGGTGTGGAAGAAAGAAATCAAGCAAGCAGAGAAAAGGTGTGATGGAAGGGGGGTTGGGGGGGGGGGGAGGTCTGACGAAGGGCGGAGGAGGGGGGCCAGGGGAGGGGAGGGAGGGTGATGTTGGAGGGAAAGTGGGATGTAGAGGAAGGAGGAGGGGGGGGATGGGTGGGGATCGGCGGTCAGCTCTCTCTCTCCACTGACAAACTTGGCGACAGTAGTGCCGGAGTGGGGGGGAGGGAGGAGGGGAGGGGGTGTGGGGAGGTCGGGGGGGGGGGGGTTTGCAGGGAATGGGGGAAGGGGAGGGTGGTGGGGGGGGGGAGGCTGGAGGGTGGAAGAAGAAGGAAATGGAAGTTGGAAGGAAGGGGGAGGGAGGGGGAGAGGTTTGGGGTGAGTGGCCACGTGGGTTGGTGGTCATTTCTCTCTTCCACAAACTTGTGCAGGCGACGGTATTCGGATGGATGCAGGGGGTGGGTGGAGAGAGGGGGGGGTGGAGGTGGGGGGTGAGCTGTTAACCCCTTGTCTGCTGTTGTCTTGTCTGACATGAGATCACTGTGGCGTAAGTTCGAAGTGCAGTTACTTTGTCTACACATCTATAGTGTCATGTTTGCTTGGTTTTGTTGTTGTTGCTGTTGCTGCTGTTTTTGTTGTTGTTGGTTTTGTTGGTGGTGGTGGTGGTGATGTTTTTGTTGCTGGTGTGTGTGTGTGTGTGTGTGTGTGTGTGTGTGTGTGTGTGTGTGTGTGTGTGTGTGTGTGTGTGTGTGTGCTGTTGTTGTTGTTGTTGTTGTTGTTGTTGTCGTTGTTTTGTTGTTGTTTTTCGTAAACAAAAGAAATGTAAATTTCAAGAAGTCCACAAAGAAAAGGACAGTGACTGACTGGCCGATATACTGACCTGTGTGAGCTCAACCTTATCTCACTGAGGTGACAGACAGTCAGTGACTAGCTCACTGTTCAGCCGCAGCAGTTAAGGGGTTAATATCAAAGATCTGTATATATTCCGACAGGAAGAAGTCCATAAAAGAAAAGGATAATGACAGACTGACATCCTGACCTGTGTGAGCTCAGTCTTATCTCATCGGGGTGACAGTCTTTTCACTGACGAGCTCACTCGATGAGAAAACAGGTGACGGGCGCAATAGCCGAGTGGTTAAAGCGTTGGACTTTCAGTCTGAGGGTCCCGGGTTCGAATCTCGGTAACGGCGCCTGGTGAGTAACGGGTGCAGACCTAGCTGAACCCCCTTCATGTGTATACGGCAAGCAGAAGATCAAATACGCACGTTAAAGATCCGGTAATCCATGTCAGCGTTCGGTGGGTTATGGAAACAAGAACCTACCCAGCGTGCACACCCCCGAAAACGGAGTATGACTGCCTAAATGGCGGGGTAAAAACGGTCATATACGTAAAAGCCCACTCGTGTACATGCGAGTGAACGT
>NC_134890.1:32790469-32792969 GCF_041734735.1 Babylonia areolata | reverse complement strand
TCCCCCCCCCCCCCCCCCCCCCCCCCCCCACACACACACACAAACACGCACACCTCTGGGTTCTTTTTGAACTGTTTCTTTATTTATATTGCTTCTGAAGAATCCCTTGAGTGTGTGTGTGTGCGTGTGTTCTTCAGCGTGCATGTGTGTTCGTTCTTCAGTTTAAAGCGCGCGCGCGCGCGCGTGTGTCTGTGTCTGTGTCAGAGTGTGTGTGCCTGTGTGTGTCAGTCTGTGTGTGTGTGTGTGTGTGTGTGTATGTGTCTGTCTGCCTGTCTGTCTGTCTGTGTCAGTGTGTGTGTGTGTGTGTGTGTGTGTGTGTGTGTGTGTGTGTGTGTGTGTGTGTGTGTGTGTGTGTGTGTGTGTGTGTGATGTGTGTGTGTGTCTGTGCCTGTGTCTGTGTGTCTGTCTGTCTGAGTCAGTGTGTGTCTGCACGCCGAACCGCGACCATCATTCACACTCCCCAACCCCCACCTCCCCACCCCCACCTCCCCCCATCCAGTCCAGCAAAATGCGTGGTTTACTGCACTGTATGACTGACATGTCACGTGGTGCAGGTGTCAAACTGATGCAAATGTCACCGTTGGCTGGTGATGTGTCCTCCTGGGTACATAACTCAGTGTCAGCTGGGGAGGTGGAAAAGGCGGGGGGGCAAGTGATGGGAGAGTGGGCGGTGAGGGGGGCAGGGATGGGGGGCCGCAAACAACGTTTCACGAGGGCACACACACGTTAACTCCAACCGGGGGGGTGTAATAGCGATGGGCACAAAAATGACTTGCACCCCAACCTGGACATTGTCCGAAGCAATGTGTTGGGCAAGTCTTCCTCCAGTCTGGCAGAGACCTTCCCTCTCCAGATCAGATTTTTCTTCTTTAGGTTTTGTATGACAGTCAGTCGTGTGCGACTACTATGACCATCAGGACAGCAGAGGAGGTAACTGCTGTCCCCGACTATCTGGACTAGAATTTGATTTTTGTGGAAAGTGTCTTGCCCAAGTTCACATCCCCCACTCTCTCGGCCAAGAAAGTTTTAGGACAGTCGGCGTTGGGGATGGTTCCCAAAGGCCAACTAGTCCCCCGAGGCTGCAGCACTAAGAGCCTGTGCGATTTTGCCTCCTAGTTTGAGAGTCATAGTCCTTCACAAAAGACTAAGCTGTAAATCATTTCCCACTGACTGGAGAAACCATTGATCATACAGCTCTCACTTTGTTTAGGTTTACTCCCACATGCGTCAGATAGTGATATCTGGTTACATGGTTACCAGTAAGAAAGGAGAACCTCTGATCTGAGAATCCAGAGAAGGCAGAAATCTTCCCAGTGGTAGCAGAGAAGACTACACATCAACAGTGATTAGAAAGAAACCAGTTTTAACTCTTGCAGTCCTTACGGCTGAGTAATGACCTGGCGTAAAACTTTTCTTTCAAATAAAACTGGTTTCCATGTTGTCCTGCACGTGCATAAACTGTTAGCGAAGGGAGCTAAATTCTGCAGCATTTCCAGCTGTGTCTATACATGTCAACTTGGAGAGGGAAGAACTGTTGATGTCAGTATATTTCCTGTGTTCTTGTCCATCAGTGTCTGTGACAGGGAAGCCAGCTGAAGCTGTAAACTCCATAGGGCTGAATGGGTTAAGGATAACAGCATGTCCATGATAAATAGAATTGTGCAATCAACAACCACCTACCTGGAGATCTAGTCATCAGCCCCATCCACATGTAATATGCGGCTTCTGTTCAAACGTGTGAGAGAGAGAGAGAGAGAGAGAGAGAGAGAGTGTGTGTGTGTGTGTGAGTGTGTGTGCGCGCGCGTATGTGTGTGTGTGTGTGTGTGTGCAGTGCATGCCTGTGTGACTATGCACAAGTTTGTATATTGATATGCACTTGTATGTATCCTAAATTCTACTGTATCTGTGTTTGTGTATGATTTTCGATATATGTTCGTACCTCGTTATGTACTACCCCCACCCAATATTCCCTGTGACCCCGGTACACTTGGTAATAAAGACATATTCTGTTCTATTCTATTCAATGAAACACAAAATCAAGCTTGTGTGTTTGTGTGTGTGTGTGTGTGTGTGTGTGTGTGTGTGTGTGAGAGACACACAGAGACACAGAGAGAGAGAGATTTACTGTTCTGTGTCGTATCTGCACATATTGTTTGTAAATAGTCTTAGCAGGTGTGTGGCCACAAGGTCACAAACAAGCCACCTCATGTGTTGACCTGGAGGATCAGTCAGTGAATCAGGCGATACTTTACAGTTGTTGCAAGACAGTGTGCTCCACACCACAAATCCAAACATCCAATAACTCACCTCGCAGCTGTCAATGAGCTACAAATAGAACACAAACACATACAAGCCGTGAACCAATGTATTATTTTTTATATTATGTTTTTCAATGTGTTTTGGCTTCGTTCCAGACTCCACAGCTTGGATAACTTAGGTAAACAGATCAGTGAACGATCTGGATCGTCATAACTCGAAATGAATTCAGCATTGATTACGC
>NC_134890.1:32772969-32785469 GCF_041734735.1 Babylonia areolata | reverse complement strand
ACTCTCTTTGATGATAAAGCTCCTCTTACAGGCCTGCCCTTTACAGCTTGTTTGAAAGGAAGGTGTGCAGGTTGTTCAGAGGGCGGCAGTGGAGAGGCGGTTCACCTGCTTGGTGTTCGTTCCCTGACATTTTAGGGGGCGGACACCAGACAGGCAGACAAACAACAACTTTGTGTGGGTTTTTCCGGTGTGTGTGTGTGTGTGTGTGTGTGTGTGTGTGTGTGTGTGCGTGCGTGTGTGTGTGTGTGTGTGTGTGTGTGTGTGTGTGTGTGTGTTTTGTACGCCGTGTGATGGTGTCTTGTCTGTTATTTTGCTGCTGCCATTTTTGGTGTGAGTGATGTCTTGTTCTTGTTTGTTTCTTGTTTTTGATCTTCTTGTTGTTGGTGGTGTTGTTGTTGTCCTTCTTCTTCTTCTTCTTCTTCTTTTTCATCATCATCATCATCATCATCATCTTCTTCTTCTTCTTCTTCTTCTTCTCCAGTCTCTCTCTTGCGCGTGCTTGCTTATCAATCTGTGTGTGTGTGTGTGTGTGTGTGTGTGTGTGTGTGTGTGTGTGTGTGTGTTTCCCTCTGTGTCAGTGTGTGTGTGTGTGTGTGCGTGCGTGCGCGCGCGTGTGTATGTGTGTGTGTGTGTGTGTGCGTGCGTGCTTACACGCGCACGCGCGCGTGCGTTCAGTACGCAACCGGGTGGGAAGGACTGCGCACGTCAGTGTAAGTCAGTAATCGCTCTATGTACGTACATAGGCCAAAACTATATATAGATGTTCGGAATGCAGCAAGAACCGACGTTTGCCTCCTGTTGAGATTATCAGAGGCCGGCTGTGATATCACTGCCAGACCCAAGATTGGTGCAAGAACAAGAAAGGAGCAACGAAAACAATAACTGAGACGGAAGAACGGGGGGGAAAACCGAGAGAACGAAGAATGCAGAGAGACAGAGAGAGACACAGACAGAGAGACAGACAGAGAGACAGAAACAGAGAGACAGAGACAGAGAGACTGAGAGACAGACAGACTGAGACAGAGAGAGACAGAGAGAGAAAGAGACAGAGACAGACACAGAGAGACAGAGACAGAAAGAGAGAGACAGACAGACAAACAGAGACAGAGAGAGAGAGAGAGAAGCTCACTGGTTTACGTCATTGTCCGAAGGTTAATCATTGACGAGCAACTTCTCTTCCCACTCATCTAGATACCAGCCAATCACCTTCTGCTTCCTCTGTGTGTGTGTGTGTGTGTGTGTGTGTGTGTGTGTAGTGTAGTGTTGTGTGTGTTGTATTTGTGTATTATGTGTGCCACTATGTGTGTGTGTGCTCTCTCTCTCTCTCTGTGTATATATGTGTATATGTATATACATATATATAGAGAGAGAGAGACAGAGACAGACAGAGAGAGTGCGAGAGAGAGACAGACAGACAGACAGACAGACAGACACACACACACACACACACACACACACACACACACACACACACACAGCAGCAGCAGCAGCAGCAGCAGCAACAGCAGCATGACGCACTTCCTGGTACCAACACCATGTTTTGTTTTTCAGAACACGGTCTTATATCAGGGTATTCACCTGTTCTGGCTGCTTGCCTGTTTTCAACCCCCACCCCCTCACCCCCACCCTCCACCCCCTACCCCAACGGAGTACATGAGTTTGAAACTAGACAGACGCCCTTGCTTTCGAACAGCAAGGATGAAACTCGGTCAATGCAAATTCGATCAGTGGGAAAGGCACATCGTGGCATCTCTCTATCTGTCTGTCTCTCTGTCTCTTCCTCTCTCTGTGTCTGTCTCTCTGTCTCTGTCTGTCTGTCTCTGTCTCTCTCCCTCTGTCTCTGTCTCTCTCTGTCTCTTTCTCTCCCACCCTCTCTGTCTCTGTCTGTCTCTATCTCTGTCTGTCTGTCTGTCTCTGTCTGTCTGTCTGTCTGTCTGTCTGTCCCTGTCTCTCCCCCTCTCTCTGTGTGTCTCTGTCTGTCTGTCTGACCCCCTCTCTCTCTCTCTGTCTGTATCTGTCTGTCTCTCTCACTCTCTCTCTCTCTTTCTCTCTGTCTTTCTGTCTGTCTCTGTCTGTCTATCTCTCTCTCTGTCTCTCTCTCCCTCTCTCGCTCTCTGTCTCTGTCTGTCTGTCTGTCTGTCTGACCCTCTCTCTCTGTCTCTCTCATTCTCCCTTTCTTTCTCTGTCTCTGTCTCTCTCTATCTCTCTCTTCTCTCCTCTCTCTCTCTCTGTCTCTCTCTCCCTCTCTCTGTCTCTCTCTCCCTCTCTCTCTCTGTCTCTCTCCCTCTCACTCTCTGTCTCCCCCTCTGTGTGTCTCTCTCTCTGTCTCTCTCTCTGTGTCTCTCTCTGTCTCTCTCCCTCTCTCTCTCTCTCCCCCTCTCTCTCTCACCCTCTCTCTCTCTCTCTCACCCTCACTCTCTCTCCTCTCTCTCTCCCTCTCTCTCTCTCTCACCCTCTCTCTCCCTCTCTCAACCTCTGTCTCTCTCTCACCCTCTCTCTCACCCTCTCTCTCTCCCTCTCTTCTCACCCTCTCTCTCTCACCCTCTCTCTCCCTCTCGCAACTTCTCTCTCTCTCTCTCTCACCCTCTCTCTCTCCCTCTCTTCTCACCCTCTCCCTCTCACCCTCTCTCTCTCCCTCTCTTCTCACCCTCTCTCTCTCACCCTCTCTCTCTCCCTCTCTTCTCACCCTCTCCCTCTCACCCTCTCTCTCTCCCTCTCTTCTCACCCTCTCTCTCTCACCCTCTCTCTCTCCCTCTCTTCTCACCCTCTCCCTCTCACCCTCTCTCTCGCAACCTCTCTCTCTCTCACCCTCTCTCTCTCCCTCTCTTCTCACCCTCTCACTCTCCCTCCACCTCTCTCTTTCCCTCCCCCCCGCTCTCTCTCTCCCTCTCTCTCTCTCCCTCTCTCTCTCTTCATTTTTTTTTAATCCCAGAACCCAGAAACCATAAACCCAGAACGTAAAAATATAAAAGAAGGTTGTTGTTTTGTTTTTGTTGTTGTTTTGGTTTTGTTGTTGTTGTTTTTTTAAAAGATATTGCAGATGTGGCGTGGCGCTTATGGATCAGCCTGCACGCTGTGACACCTCCCTGAAACTGAATCTTTGAAGAGAGAGGCCACTAATGTCCGCCCTTCATGACGTTATTCCCTTTTTCCTCACACCAGTTGAATTCCAGACTCATCGATATATTTTCCATGGCAACCTAAGAATAAACCCGCCCAGCACTGGGAGCTAGACACGCTTAGATAGTGCATGGTGTGTGTGTGTGGTTTGAATCGATGTGGATGATGTGTGTGTGTGTGGTTTGAATCGATGTGGATGATGTGTGTGTGTGTGGTTTGAATCGATGTGGATGATGTGTGTGTGTGGTTTGAATCGATGTGGATGATGTGTGTGTGTGTGGTTTGAATCGATACAGATGATGTGTGTGGTTTGGATCGATACAGATAATTTGTGTGGTTTGAATCGATACGGATGATGTTTGTGTGGTTTGGATCGATACAGATGATGTGTGTGGCTTGGATCGATACGGATGATGTGTGTGGTTTGGATCGATACAGATGATGTGTGTGGCTTGGATCGATACGGATGATGTGTGTGGTTTGAATCGATACGGATGATGTGTGTGGCTTGGATCGATACGGATGATGTGTGTGGTTTGAATCGATATGGATGATGTGTGTGGTTTGGATCGATACAGATGATGTGTGTGGTTTGGATCGATACAGATGATGTGTGTGGTTTGAATCGATACGGATGATGTGTGTGGCTTGGATCGATACGGATGATGTGTGTGGCTTGAATCGATATGGATGATGTGTGTGGTTTGAATCGATATGGATGATGTGTGTGGTTTGAATCGATACGGATGATGTGTGTAGTTTGGATCGATACGGATGATGTGTGTGTGTAGTTTGAATCGATACGGATGATGTGTGTGGTTTGAATGGATACGGATGATGTGTGTGGTTTGAATGGATACGGATGATGTGTGTGGTTTGGATCGATACGGATGATGTGTGTGGTTTGAATGGATACGGATGATGTGTGTGGTTTGAATGGATACGGATGATGTGTGTGGTTTGGATCGATACGGATGATGTGTGTGGTTTGGATCGATACGGATGATGTGTGTGGTTTGAATCGATACGGATGATGTGTGTAGTTTGGATCGATACGGATGATGTGTGTGGCTTGGATCGATACGGATGATGTTTGTGTGATTTGAATCGATACGGATGATGTTTGTGTGATTTGAATCGATACGGATGATGTGTGTGGTTTGAATCGATACGGATGATGTTTGTGTGGTTTGAATGGATACGGATGATGTGTGTGGTTTGAATGGATACGGATGATGTGTGTGTGTGTGGTTTGAATCGATACGGATGATGTGTGTGGTTTGGATCGATACGGATGATGTGTGTGTGTGTGGTTTGAATCGATATGGATGATGTGTGTGGTTTGAATCGATACGGATGATGTGTGTGGTTTGAATCGATATGGATGATGTGTGTGGTTTGAATCGATACGGATGATGTGTGTGGTTTGGATCGATACGGATGATGTGTGTAGTTTGGATCGATAAGGATGATGTGTGTGTGTGGTTTGAATCGATACGGATGATGTGTGTGGTTTGGATCGATACGGATGATGTGTGTGGTTTGGATCGATACGGATGATGTGTGTGGTTTGGATCGATACGGATGATGTGTGTGGTTTGGATCGATACGGATGATGTGTGTGGTTTGGATCGATACGGATGATGTGTGTGGGTTGGATCGATACGGATGATGTGTGTGGTTTGGATCGATACGGAAGATGTGAGGGGGTTTGATCGATACGGATGATGTGTGTGGCTTGGATCGATACGGATGATGTGTGTGGCTTGGATCGATACGGATGATGTGTGTGGTTTGGATCGATACGGATGATGTGAGGGGGTTTGATCCCTCGCACAAAGCAACTGCTGTCTGTGGCAAGATGTCAAATATTGCATGTTCCTTTTGCTTTACCAACATCCCCTCATCTCACCACCCTGCCCCCCTCCAACCAACCCTTCCTTGTGTGTGTGTGTGTGTGTGTGTGTGTGTGTGGGAGAGAGAGGGGTGGAGGGAGGGGTGGGGGTGGGTATGTGGGTGGGTGTATTAGTAGGTATGTGCGCAAGGTTTGGCTTCTTTTTCTTTCCTTTTTTTATATTTTAATGTGTGTGTGTGTGTGTGTGTGTCTGCGTGTGCTTTTGTGTATGTGCGTGTATATGCGCGGGTGCGCGCGCGCACGTGTGTTTGTTGATACTTTGGGGGGTATATGTGTGTTATGTATGTATGTACGCCGTGCGCCTGTGTGTGTGTGTGTGTGTGTGTGTGTGTATCTGTGTATTTATATATATATATACATATGTATGTATGCATATATATATATATGTGTGTGTGTGTGTGTGTAGTGTGTGTATGTGTGCGTGCGTGCGCGTGTGCATGTGCGTTTGTGTAGTGTATGTATATGTGCGTGCGTGAGTGTGTGTGTGCGCGCGCGTGTGTGTATGTATGTATGTAGGTTGGCGTGTGTTTGTGGTCTTTTTTGTCACACATTCCAACAACAAAAAAGAATCATTCCGACGCCTTGTTGTCAAAACTCCAATTTGTTGCCGAGCTTTACAGAGAATTGAAGAATTGACAGCCTCCCCCCCCCCAACCACCACCACCCCCCTACCCACCCCCATGCCCCCACCGCCCCGCCCCCTAAGCCCTCATGCTATGCCCTGCACGTGCACATCTGATGCTGACAGAGAGAAAGAGAGAGGGGGCGATGCTCCAACTGAGGAGGTCACAGCTGTCTTCTGATCAGCTGACGATGTTATCATCAAGTCATCCGCTTGGCCACAGTCATTTTACACGATTTGCACGCGCTTCACTCATGCTCCTGGCGTGAGCACCACTGCTTCAATTTTCTCCCCCTCTCCTCTTCTCTTTTCTGAAGGAACGTACACTAAATATCGCGGCGTCCCTAACATGCCACTCGTGTCAGTCAGCCTTAACAGACAGACATAATGTGGTGCCGTTATCCTCAAACTGCTGTTATCTTGTCCGCATGACAGACAGCAGGATCCCGAAGATGCTTTTATATGGCCACCTGAAGGAAGGCCACCGTGCAAGCGCTTAAAGGACACCTTGAAGACAAACCTTAAAGCCTGTGACATAGACATCGCTTCCTGGGAAACTGATGCCCTTGACCGCTGTCGCTGGAAGATGCTGTGCTCTAGAGGCGTAAAGACGTTTGAAAACAAGAGAACGCTGGCCATTAAGGAGAAACGTGAGTGAAGGAAGCAGGGCTCAACTTCTGGAGACGTTTTCCCTTGCAACACCTGTGGGAAGTGCTGCGCATCCAGAATCGGCCTCTTCTCCCATATGAGGACACACACCGACAGATAAGCTTGTCTGCCTACTCATCCGTCGGTCCGACGGGAGACTCCATCACTGTTTTCTTTGCTTGCAGACAGAAATTACAACGGATCCCCCCACGCAATCTTCAGCCGAGTGACGTAAAGTGCCTTTTTCGTCAGCACTCGTTCTGAAACATTCCATGAGGCGATAGTTCAGGTTCTCACGCGTTACACTGAGCGACGAAATCTATTCAAGAGAAGATCAGTGTTAAAGAAAGGTTAGGCGTTCTGCACTCAGGCAGGAAAGTTCACATCAGTTCAGGCCTAATAAGATAAAATGAAGTAAAAACAAGATACATAAAAACAATTAAATAGTAATCAAATTAATTTCCCTCCGAAGTGACGCGGTACCAGCTGGGGATACCCAGTGCCAACACGTAAAAGCCCACTCGTGTACATACGAGTGAACGAGGGAGTTGCAGCCCACGAACAAAGGAGAAGATTCCTGGTTGGACTTTTCTGTTGGGACCTGATCTATCAGCCACTGGTGAAAAATTCATGCTAGACAGCTGCGAAAGCAAACTCAAGAATCGAGAAAGGCCATCATTTCTCTGAAACGCTGTAACTGAAGTATGCATAGACGCGTACTGAACGAAAACTGAACGTTACATCTATTAATTATTCGGGACCGATGTCGAGCTGCACGCTGCACATCGATCGAGGATCGATGATGCCTAAGCGCCGGCCTGGTAAAAACTAAACGGTCTCGCTTTTCTTTTTTTGCAGTTAGGGACATGTTACCCATATAGGACTGTATGGAGAGAAAAAAAACCGGTTTTCACTGGCTCGGCAAAAAGAGAGAAAGAGAGAGAGGAAATATATATATACAGTGTACATTAAGCTGTTTTAAGTGGAGTGTACACGAGAAAAAGAAAGATGCCCGTGATTACTCAGTCACAATCTGTGGAGGCGGAAGCAGGGGGTGGAGGGGGTTGGGTCGAGAGGGGGGGGCGGGGGTGATATCATAATTATCAGAACGCCGCCTCATCCACCACTGCCAGAAGTGATCAACATCGTCCACCAGTCAACACTGACACAGAACAGAACGTCCACCAGTCAACACTGACACAGAACAGAACGTCCACCAGTCGACACGGACACAGACACAGAACGTCCACCAGTCGACACAGACACAGAACGTCCACCAGTCGACTCTGACACAGACACAGACAGCCACACGGCAGTTCATGATGAGACTGACGGAGACACAGAGACAGACCTCTGCAGGCACAGCCACAGGCAGAGATCAGCAGGATCAAGATGGAGAGCTCGAGAAGGCGGCGGAGAACACCGTCAGGCCTGTAGAGTTCCTGCTCAACCAGGCCTTCGACTCTTGGGAAAGGGAACGTAAGTGAAACGGAACAGCATATATATATATATATATATATATATATATATATATATATATATATATATATATGTATGTATGTATGTATGTATGTCATAATTTCTTCTTTTTTTTTTTTCTTTTTTTTTAATCCCTTGTCTTGAAGGTTACGTTTTCTCAAAATGAAATGTCATCGTTTTTACCAGAACTTTGTACAGTTTATACATATCAGTGTGGAAGAAATATAGCATTGACACATACAACAATTGCAGGGTACTACAGCGGAATTGGTTTGCACTGAAGGGTATTTCTGTTTCATATCATATAAAGAAGATAGAATTTAATAATAATAATAATGGTATTTATATAGCGCTGAATCTTGTGCAGAGACAAATCAAAGCGCTTTCACACCAGTCATTCACATGCATGCATAACTCTAAAACTGGAGAAACTGAAGACAAGGAAGAGGCAGGGAAGGGAGGCTGTTTCGGGAAGAGGTGGGTTTTAAGGTCAGACTTTGAATGAGCTGAGTGTGGAGACTTGACGAAGCGAAAGAGGAAGTTCATTCCAATTGCAAGGTCCAGAGACAGAGAAAGAATGGCGGCCAAACAGTCCAGTGTTTGAATCTGGGTATGCGTAAACAGAGTGGATCCGACGCCGATCGTAGTGAGCGAGATGGAGTGTAGAAGTTAAGGCAGCCGCAGAGATAGGAAGGGGCAGATTTGTGAATACATTTATAACATAGAGTGCTGATCTTGTACTTTATTCTGTGTGAGATAGGGAGCCAGTGGAGATGTTGCAAAAGAGGAGTGATGTACTCAGATCTTTTCTTTCTGAGGACGAGTCGGGCAGCAGAGTTTTGTATGCGCTGAAGAGACTGAATGGATGAAGCAGGTAAACCAGACATTAGAGAGTTAGAGCAGTCAAGGTGAGAGAGAATTAGAGAAACGACAAGTCTAGATGTTGCATCAATGGACAGATATTTCCGGATGGAATTGATGCGCCGCAATTGACCAGTGAGTAGCAGGATTGACATGTCTGACTGATAATTTTTTGCATAGACAGTGTGTTGTCAAGGACAACGCCGAGGTTCCCGACTGAACTGGAAAGAGGGATGGATGTACTACCAAGTTTGATTGTGTCAGTTGTAATGGAAGAGTTTTTGTTTGGTTCCTATTATCATTGTTTCGGTTTTGTCCACGTTCAATTGTAACTTATTTAGAGTCGTCCAGTTTTGAATGTCCAAGAAACAGTTGGATGTTTCTTACAAGAGCGACGACAGTTTTTCGGGGGTATCACTCTTCTGGAGTTGAGTGTCATCAGCATAAGAATGATGTTTGACAATATGGCGGTTGATGATTTCAGCGAGAGGGGCAGTGTACGGTGTGAAGAGCACTGGGCCTAAAACAGATCCCTGTGGGACCCCATGTTCGATTTTAACGGGTTCAGACTTGTGAGTAGCTGCTTGTAACAGATGTCGTCTAGAGAAGGTAGATCAGCCCCGATAATCTTAGTGGCAGATTTTACGATTCTGTTCATGGCTGGAATTTCTGCCTTGGACATGTTTCCGTATCAAACAGCAATGGCAAAGGTAAATATACTTTCAGTGAGAGCTCTGTAGAAATCAACCATGATTTCAATGACAGCTCTGTAGAAATCAACCGTGATTTCAATGACAGCTCTGTAGAAATCAACCGTGATTTCAGTGACAGCTCTGTAGAAATCAACCCTGATTTCAGTGACAGCTCTTTAGAAATCAACCGTGATTTCAATGACAGCTCTGTAGAAATCAACCATGATTTCAATGACAGCTCTGTACATATCAACCATGATTTCAATGACAGCTCTGTAGAAATCAGCCGTGATTTCAATGACAGCTCTGTAGAAATCAACCATGATTTCAGTGACAGCTCTGTAAAAATCAACCATGATTTCAATGACAGCTCTGTAGAAATCAACCATGATTTCAGTGACAGCTCTGTAGAAATCAACCCTGATTTCAGTGACAGCTCTGTAGAAATCAACCATGATTTCAATGACAGCTCTGTAGAAATCAACCGTGATTTCAGTGACAGCTCTGTAGAAATCAACCCTGATTTCAGTGACAGCTCTGTAGAAATCAACCCTGATTTCAATGACAGCTCTGTAGAAATCAGCCGTGATTTCAATGACAGCTCTGTAGAAATCAACCCTGATTTAAATGACAGCTCTGTAGAAATCAACCGTGATTTCAGTGACAGCTCTGTAGAAATCAGCCATGATTTCAGTGACAGCTCTGTAGAAATCAACCCTGATTTCAGTGACAGCTCTGTAGAAATCAACCCTGATTTCAATGACAGCTCTGTAGAAATCAGCCATGATTTCAGTGACAGCTCTGTAGAAATCAACCCTGATTTCAGTGACAGCTCTGTAGAAATCAACCCTGATTTCAGTGACAGCTCTGTAGAAATCAACCATGATTTCAATGACAGCTCTGTAGAAATCAACCATGATTTCAATCACAGCTCTGTACATATCAACCATGATTTCAATCACAGCTCTGTACATATCAACCATGATTTCAACGACAGCTCTGTAGTCGAAATCGGATTATGTCGGAATCCACTTCACGCTTTGCCGGATGACGATCGATATATCATTATTTTTACGTCTGGTCGATCACCAGCCGTCGTGGCTAAGTGGTTAGCGTCACGTCGCGGACGGACAAACGACTGGAAGGACGTGGGTTTGAACCCCAGCACTGAGAGTTACACTTTTTTTGCTTGTTTGTTTGTTTGTTTTTACCCGTAGCCGGCTCCTAACCCGAACTGAGTGTTCTAAGAGCTTAACTGGGAAGACTGGGACCATTCTGTCCAGGGTCATCCCGACTTCACGGATGTGTCTTTGGGGTGGTGTTGCTCATATTCAGTCCCTGACCAACACGGCAGGTGTCTGTATCTCAGTCTCAGCAGGATGGTTGTCAGTCACCAACATGTATCATGACGAGAGAACAGCCTTGCTAAGTAGTCCCAAACCTAACTGGAGCTCCACCCACCCCCACCCCGAACCCTCCCACCCCCCACCCCCCACCCCCCTTAGCAGCATCGTTATCAACTCCATCATCATTCATCAAACTCGAAACATATGGGGGAAAATGTACCAAATTCTGGACCGGCATTTTGCTCTTTTTAATTTTAATTTTTATTATATATATATATATATATATATATATATATATATATATATATATATATATATATATAGTTTACCTTTGATCGTCAGATCCATCGATTAGGTCTGACACGTTTGGAGGTTGAAGCAAGCTGATAAACACCCTCTATCTCTTCTATCTCAGTCTCCACATAGCTCCTCTTTCCACCGAATGGAGGGGAGAGAAACTGGATGACAAACATACTGTAGACGGAGCTGCACACGCATTCAGACACACACGCGCGTGCGCTCGCGCGCGCGCGCACACACACACACACACACACACACACGTGCGCACACACACACGCACACACACACGTACACACACACACACACACACACACACACACACACACTGTGTGTGACACACACGCACACATTCACACACACACACACACTCTCTCTCTCTCTCTCTCTCTCTCTCTCACACACACACACTATCTCTCTCTCTCTCTCTCTGTCTCTCTGTCTCTGTCTCTGTCTCTCTCTCTCTCACACACACACACACACACACACACACACACACACCACACCACACACACACACACACACACACACACAGATGCCGGCAGATACAGGGATTTCTGCAAAACTGATCAACTCGCAATCTCTGCTGAGGTTCTTACCAACCTTCACCCTCTCCCCCTCCTTTCCCTCCCTCCTCCCCCCATTCCTCCACCGCCACACCCCCACACCCCTGCCACCGTGCCCTACTGACAGCGAAAAAAAAAAGAAGAAAAAAAACAAAAAAACCCCTTTCTCCCCTCCTCCTCCGCCTGTACCTCACGTGCTAGATCTATTTTTAGACAAGCGAGCTGCTGCAAACCTTTTTCTGTTCCGATGTGGTGTCAGCAAAATCTCAGCACGTGCTCTCATGAGTTAGTCTTCGCGTTGAGGGAGAGAGAGAGAGAGGGGGGGGAGAGACAGAGACAGAGGGGGAGAGACACAGAGAGACACAGAGAGAGTGGGGAGCGGGGGGATGCGAATGCGAATATTTTATTCATAATAGGCCATAGCCCCTCATGAAGGGGGGGAGGGGGGGGGGGTGAAAACATTGAATTAATCGTACATCACATTTAACAATGAATACAAACAGAATTACAATGCGCGTTACTCACTACAGATAGAACGACTCTGAAACGCCTTATACAAATATATTGCAAAATGTTTGACAACATTCTCATTCACAGATGCTAATAGCAGTGCAAGTTTGAAAACAGAAGGTTGTCTGTAAAACTTTTTAGGAATTAATTGTTCTCTGAGATCATCCAAGGCAGAACAGCAAAATACAAAATGAACTTCACTTTCCCGTGCATCATTACATAATGGACACCCAAGTTCACTTTCATTATGTGTTCTATAACGAAAACGATGAACAGTTATATCAGACACCCCAAATCTAAATCGTGTCATAATATTTTTTAAGTGCTTATCCATTTTCATTAACATATATGTCGGCATGCAGTGCAGTGAGTTGAAATGTCGATACAAATCAAACCTGTTACTGTCCTGAATGTGGGCACCCCACTCTTGCCATCTACAATCAA
>NC_134890.1:32702969-32767969 GCF_041734735.1 Babylonia areolata | reverse complement strand
CTGTCGATATGGCGACTCCAGGTGGCAACATGAACGGACAACAAGGCTCAGAAGACCGAATCAACACTGATCGGGAAAACAGACCAGTCGGAGCTTACAACACCGGAGACTGGACCGAAGAAGATACGCACGTGGATTTAGGTCTGCCTCCTGAGCAGACGGAACTGGAAAAAATGGCAATGTTCTTGAAGGCTCAAATGGACGAGGACGAGGGATGCGTGATTGATATGACGGAGGTAAGTACACTTCTTTACGCTGTTTCTCGTTTCATTGATGACGTTGCTTTGGGTCGAACGGCTTCCAAGGCCTGACTGACCCATGCGCCATGTGTGTGGGTTGACCCAAGATTTCTGCCTTGTCAGGCTCGGACCTATGGTCGGTATCCCCTGACATCGGAGGACAACCTGCCCCCGGCCTCCAAACTCAGAGGGTTCCCGAGTGGAGGCCTCCCCAACGACTCAGGCTTTTCTTCTCGTATGTCCGAAGACTCGGCTTCCTTGCACCGGGCTGTGGAAGTGTCGGAACTGAAAAAGGCAGTGGCAGATGTGGCTCAGGGCGGTGATGAATCTGCCGACGTTGCTGATACTCAGGGTGCGTAATGGTAAATGATGACTGATTTGCACCTGTGTCTTGATGAGTGTTCGTCAGTTTCCTGCCTGCCAACATGAACACATTCGTCGATTTTTTTTCCTTTAATAGTCTAATCATTTGCGCGTGTCCAGCACGTTGGGTCGTATCCCATACCGCCCGACATGTTGGACTGTTGGTAGGCCTTTGTCCATTTCCAGCATCCGTACTATCAGCTATACCCGGCTCCCTTGAGAAAAAAGTCATTTCTCTCTAGAATGTACATATATAACACTGAAAAAGCCGCCAATCCTGTTTAGTGTGTCGCCAGAAATGACTTTTTTTGTGGGAGTTTCAAGATGAACATGTTTAGGAACAGATGTTCCTAAAGATGACGTGTTACAGTATTTACCCCGCGAGATCGAACAAGAACTGAGAAGCAAACCCACTTTAATACTGTACTGGTAATTTGTTTTTATCTTTTTTCTTTCTTTGTTTTTTTTTTTTGTTTTTTGTTTTGTTTTGTTTTGTTTTTCCTAAACGAAAGAACGTCGCTGGAATATGACAAGTGATCGTTTCAAGTGTGGAAGAAAGCGCGTACAAATATATTTTTTTTAAAAGATCATGAGCACCGGTACACTCAGATACAGTGTGGCGTTTTTGAAGATACAATAATTTCTATGTAGCCTGAAAATCTACATCTTGTTTTATTAAAGTGCAAACAGTAAAACTGCGCCTTTTTATTTTATTTTATTATTATTTTTATTTTTTTTTTTTTTTTTTTTTTTTTTTTTATGTCATCCCTCCTTTAATTGCCTCTAGGGAATAGTGTGAGTTCACCCTCATTGACTATGGTTGCCTAAAGTCTTCCCTCTCCGTACAAACGTTTGGCATAGAGAACGTTTGGTTGCATGCATAAAATTCAGCTAGAATACTTGACAGTTATGTCTAGGTATTTGCAGAGGGAAAATGACAAAGTATTTAAAGAAAACACAAATTTCAGGGGAGAAAAAAACAACATGAAAGGTATTCAACAAACTTTTTTTTTTTTTTTTGTAAATATTATCGTCTGTCAGGTACTAGCCCACTAAAAAACACAAAGAAGGAAAAACTAAAGTTTCAGCGTGCTGTATCGAACTGTACACATTAACGCAGCAAAAGCCACCGAATTGCCATTGTCTGAATACCCTTCCAGATACGGCGGTATGAAGCGACATGTTTAAGAACACTTTATTGCTAACTATTGAAAATGCAAGCAGCGCTTTTGCGAAGTCCAGGTAGCATCCACCATTCACGTGCTTGCAATATGTACACAGTAAAGTAACTGCCCCACTAAAACCAATTTTTCATGTCCCCCCAAAGACCATGGTTATAAAATGCTTAATTCAAGTATCCGAAATAATGATAGTGTCTCAAGAGTTGAGTTTGATTGAACCTTTTGCTTCTTTGTTAAAATGTCGAGAAAACGTCAGTCCCTTCAACCCCAGGGATGGTTAGAATTTGCTTAAGTTTTCGAGAAAAAAATGATAGTATCCAGAGTTGAGTTTGAACCTGTTTCTTTCTTTGTTAAAATGTTGAGAAAACGTCAGTCCCTTCAACTCCCAGGGTCAGCTGATATTCCCCGCTCTGACCTCCTAAGATAGTTCGAATGTCCGAGCTGGGCTTACTAAGGAAGTCTTGACTAGGTTCGACAGCGCCACCTCTTTGTTCCCTGTTCTGCGTTTTCTGTTTCAAGGACTGGTTTAATTACTCCCAACTCCATGATGTGTAAGGCATAACGAGAGGAAGGGGGGTTGTTTTAGGAGGTGTAAGTATTGAAAAGTGGTCAGTGGAGAGTGAAAAACTTCATTTCATAAGTAAGAAAAAAAAAAACTGGCGCCAACCGCTCTCAGCTGACCGCGTGGCGCGGACCGATGATGCAAGCGCTTTCCGTCACGTTCAGCTCGCGCCGGTTCGTACTGGTTCCAGCAGGCAGGCGATGCGCGCGCACATAGCTTTGTCGTCCGGGCGACGAGGTCTGCCCAACTGGCTGGGCGCCAAGACTAGCTGAGCCCATGCACGTTCCTTTTGAAAACCCCATGAATAGGCACACGCCGCTCACACCACTCACTCATGTTAGGCCAGATTACGTTACGTGACAGATTAAAAACCAGTGGCGCGTTTTCACGGTCACCTGTGACAAAGAAGGAAAGAGAATGAAAGAAAGGAAGGAAAAAAAAATAATAAAGATAGGGGAGGAGGGGGGGTGGAGGTGGGGGTGACTTCAGACTGACAAAAACTAATTCATCAAAATGAAAGAGAACGGTTTGTTAAAATAAATAACAATTAAAAGAAAGAAAAAAAAGGGGGTGGGGGTGGAAGGGGAACTTCAGAGTCTAATCAAGTGTTCATACCTTCTCGATCTTTAATTTCAATATTCAAGTATTGCACGATTCTGCATGTTATATGAGTTCAAAACTATAGCACTTACCATGAAAAATAAAATTTCTGAAACAGCAGGTTTGTTTTCTTTTCTTTCTTCATTAAGCAAACAAACATATTTTTCGTGCAGTTGACCAATCAAAAAAGTCTTCTGTTGTCTCCCACCAACTCCCATCCTCCCCCCAATCAAACGTAAATGAAAGGGAAAAAACCCAGTTGTTTTCTGAACTGCACAATTGAAGACACCCATTCCCATCCCTATCCTTTTACCATTTGATATACATCTGCACTTCTCCCTGTACATTATGGGTGTGTGTGTGTGTGTGTATTTTAGTATTGATAATGCAGAAAAATAACAGCTAGGTTCGCAAATGTAGGGAACCCTATTTCCCTTTCGCCTTGTATGTGTGTGGGTTTTTTTGGGGTTTTTTGTTGTTTTTTTTGGTGGGGGGTGGAAGGGATTGCAAGGGGAGGGGGGGGGGGGTTATAGAGAACATGTTTGTTTTTAAAAAAATTTTTTTTTACTGCATGCTAAAAGCTTTTTTGCTTTCTCCTTTTATGCTTTCTCCTTTCATATTCTGACGTGTTAGATAATCCTCTCATGTGGATTGATATGTAGATATATATGTGTGTGTGTGTATTTTTACTGTAATCTTTGTCGTTACAGTGTCATCAAGGTGATCAACCTACCCTTCTCTCTCAAATCTCACTCTCTCTCTTTGAAAAACAAGAGGAAAGAGGAGAAAGTCAGTAGCAATTATTTCATGGAGGGCTGTCTGTATGATTGTGTCGAAACAGGATGCTGTCGGTTGAGCAGCGTTGTCAAGGGCCTCATGAAGCTGCTGATGGTGATTCTGCTGCTCTACGTCTTCATCTGCAGCCTTGACCTTCTTAGCAACGCTTTCCGACTCCTGGGCGGCAAGACTGCAGGTGAGGCAATGTTCTCTGTCATAATGGCTGCAAGGTATTGAAAGCATATAGGCATTCAGTGGTTAGGATATTTTCTTCTTCTTTTTTCTTGCATGGTGTATGGCTTTGATAGTCGAATAAAGCCAGCAAAAGAACCTTTCAAGAGACTGTAGAGGGAGGAAGACAAGAAAAATGACGGACTGACTACATTGCAGAATGCACGGGAAAACCATTTTGTAGAAACCCAAAAACCATGGACTGACTACATTGCAGAATGCACAGGAAAACCATTTTGTAGAAACCCAAAAACCATGGACTGACTACATTGCAGAATGCACGGGAAAACCATTTTGTAGAAACCCCAAAACCATGGACTGACTACATTGCAGAATGCACAGGAAAACCATTTTGTAGAAACCCAAAAACCATGGACTGACTACATTGCAGAATGCATGGGAAAACCATTTTGTAGAAACCCAAAAACCATGGACTGACTACATTGCAGAATGCATGGGAAAACCATTTTGTAGAAACCCAAAAACCATGGACTGACTACATTGCAGAATGCATGGGAAAACCATTTTGCAGAAACCCCAAAACCATGGACTGACTACATTGCAGAATGCATGGGAAAACCATTTTGTAGAAACCCAAGCTGTGAAACGCATAAATGCATTTCTCCCCAAAACGGGCAGATGTTTATCAGAAGAAAATGCATGTGGGGAAAAACAGGGGTGTAATGTTTTTTGACATCATATAGACTGGAGAAAAAACAACATCTTTACTTGTTTCTTTGCGAATATTTGCATATATTTATCTAGATTATAACCAACAGGCACAGTTCTTATCAGGCATCAGAAATTGGACTGAAAGAAGATTTGGAAAGTGGCAGCGTCTTACAGTTAGTTTTACATACAGATGTGAAGGTTATGTAGCATTGTCAGTTAGTTTTACATACAGGTGTGAAGGTTATGTAGCATTGTCAGACAGTTTTACATACAGGTGTGAAGGTTATGTAGCATTGTCAGACAGTTAGTTTTACATACAGGTGTGAAGGTTATGTAGCATTGTCAGACAGTTTTACATACAGGTGTGAGGGTTATGTAGCATTGTCAGACAGTTAGTTTTACATACAGGTGTGAGGGTTATGTAGCATTGTCAGACAGTTTTACATACAGGTGTGAGGGTTATGTAGCATTGTCAGACAGTTAGTTTTACATACAGGTGTGAAGGTTATGTAGCATTGTCAGACAGTTTTACATACAGGTGTGAGGGTTATGTAGCATTGTCAGACAGTTTTACATACAGGTGTGAGGGTTATGTAGCATTGTCAGACAGTTAGTTTTACATACAGGTGTGAAGGTTATGTAGCATTGTCAGACTGAAACAGAAAAAACTTTCACCTCCGTTGCTTGACAGCATAGGTGAAAATCCCAGCATGAAATCAGGAATGTCAGCAATCTCCAGGGAGGAAGGAGGCACAGACAGACAGACAGACACACACACACACACACACACACACACACACACACACACACACACTCTCTCTCTCTCTCTCTCTCTCTCTCTCTCTCTCTCTCTCACATAAACACACACACATACACACAAATGCCTTTGCAAGCAATAACACATATTTTTATGCTTAGCATCCGTATGAAAACAGCCTACATGTATAATCCAAATACCTTACACCACATCTGCTGAGCAGATATTTACCTGACCGGCAGGGTAACCCAACTCACTTAGTCAGGAAAAAAATTAGTAAAGATAAATAGATACATGAATAAATAAATAAATAATGATGATAATGAAAGATAAGTACATAAAAATATAGTGCAAACACAGCTTACTTGTCTTAATGGACAGGAGGATGTGGGGATTAAATGTCGTAGTGGAGGTTCACCCAATGCACATTATTAAATTGGTGAAATGGGAATAATGGGACTGGCTATTTGCCCATCCTTCGGACACAGATGTTCATTGTTTATGCTTGACCTAGATCAGGTTATTACATAATCTCTATGAATACAAATAGAAATACTGATACCTACATTAAGTGCGATTTAGAGCCAGATGCACCAGGTCATCGTGGTAACAGCTGCTTCTCTTGACTAATATAGAATTCATGTGTTGCTGATAGGAGGGGGTAGACAGGCAGCAGATGGGTAGGGAATTCATGATGACATTACTGTTTTGATAGGATGAAGTAAGGCGGTGACTGATATGGAATTGTTTTATGATAAAATGAGTCAGGTGAACACAACAAATCATAGCTTGCGGAACAATGGGGAGCATTTGATTATGCCACTTCTGCTTGGATCAAAATAACAAACCACATCACAGCTGCAGATTGCCTACTCAAACAGATTATAAATAAGGCTTGGGCTTGGAGGAAAATATAATTTGGAGCATTTAATTATCCCAGTTCTGCTTGGATCAAAATACCAAACCATATCACAAAGGCAGAAAGCCTACTCATCAGATTGTAGGTAATGCTTGGACTTGGAGGAAAATTTCAGCCATATCACAAACATCAGAAGCCTACATCAGACTGTAAAGAAGGGTTTGAGAGTTGGAGGAAAATTCCAGCTATATCACAAACATCAGAAGCCTACATCAGACTGTGAAGAAGGGTTTGAGAGTTAAATCCTTTCCCCAACAAAATAGGACCAGAAGGTTGTTTGTTTTGTTTGTCTTGTTTTGATATGCAAGACTGTAACCCAGGCCCATACCACAACCCATGTTACTGTTGGCATAGAATTCATGATACATCTTACATCTATTGATACATGATACATCTCACATCTACTGATACATGATACATCTTACATCTATTGATACATGATACATCTAACATCTACTGATACATGATACATCTTACATTGATACGTGATACATCTTACATCTATTGATACATGATACATCTTACATCTATTGATACATGATACATCTTACATCTATTGATACATGATACATCTAACATCTATTGATACATGATACATATTACATCTATTGATACATGATACATCTAACATCTATTGATACATGATACATCTTACATCTATTGATACATGATACATCTTACATCTATTATACATGATGCATCTAACATCTATTGATACATCTTACATCTATCATACATGATACATCTTACATCTATTGATACATGATGCATCTAACATCTATTAATACATGATACATCTTACATCTATTTCTAATTCCAGAAAAATGCTCAGCTTGATGCAGAAAACCACACTTGACACTGAAAGAAATGTTGATTAAATATCAGGGATGGTGCTTATTGGATTGTTTTTTTTATAAATATTTATCTATTTATTTTTATTATTAGTATTATTATTATTTTTTATTCTTGTGGATAGTTTAGTATTTACTAAATGCACTGCATTACATTTTGTTCATAGGTAGTGGTCATACATAAAGATATATATATATATATATAAAGACACTATGCTAAAGATTTTTCTGTCTTACACACACATTCAAGCTGAGGCCTTGGCCTTATCTTACAAAGGTCTGTTCTGATTTCTCTGTCTCTCTTTCTGTTTCTTCCCCCCCCCCCCTCTCTCTCTGACTCTCCTCTCTTTCTGTCCTCTCCCCTCTCTCTCTTTCTTTCTTTCCCCTCTCTCTCTCTCTGACTCTCCTGTCTGTCCTCTCCTATCTCTCTTTCTTCCCCCTCTCTCTCTCTCTGACTCTCCTATCTGTCCTCTCCCCTCTCTCTTTCTCTCCTCTCTCTCCTCTCCTCTCTCTCTCTTTCTGTGCCCCCCTCTCTTTCTCTCTTTTTGACATGGCCTCTGTGTGTGTGTGTGTTCCAGGGAGTGTGTTTCAGGACAGTGAGCTGTTGAAGAACCCCATCACCGGACTGATGATCGGTGTCATGGCAACGGTAATCCTGCAGAGTTCTTCGACCTCCACCTCCATTGTCATCACCATGGTGTCCTCAGGCAGTAAGTTCTTCACCTTCACCTTCACCTTCACCTTGACCTCTCTCATCACCCTTTCTGAAGTTTGTTCATCTCGTGGGTGTAAGAATTTCCCTTATAAAACAGATGTCCATATTGGTATTTTTGTTCTTGTGTCATATTTTCCCCCATTTATTTTACTTTGTTTTCATATTAAAACACATTTCACTTAAGTGGCACCTGGATTAAATTTGTTCAGTAAAAAAAAAAAGAAAAAAAGAATCAGTCACTCACACCCATGTGTTCTTGATGTGAAGAGTGATTTTTTTTTGTTTTGTTTTTTATTTGTTGAGAAAAGCATTCATAGAAACTACAAACAGGTCATGTTTCTATGCTATTCAGAGAAAAGTATTTTTCATAAACGGAGATTATCTTTATATATTATTCAGAGAAAAGCATCATTTATAAAACGAACTACAAACAGGACATTAATTAAGTTTATATTTTATACACCCCACCCCGTGTGTTTATACTATTGTTTTCTTCATGGCCAAACTAAGTATCAGAAGTCTGATATTAAAGTTAGATTTCCATACGTTACCAAATTGGAAAATAAAAAATGTGAAAAGAAAGAAAAAAGGTTGATATTTGATCACAACCACGCGGCTTGTTGTGCAGTACTGGAGGTGCGACCAGCCATTCCTATCGTGATGGGAGCCAACATCGGCACCACAGTCACCAACACGCTGGTGTCGCTGGCTCACTCCATGGACCCCAAAGAGTTCCGCCGGGCCTTCAGTGGGGCCACGGTCCATGACGTCTTCAACTGGCTGACCGTGGTCATCCTGCTGCCCATTGAGCACTTCACCGGTCAGTTCTTTTCTCTCTCTCTTTTTATTTTAGTTTTTTTTTGTCTCCTGTGAAATAATGTCTATGTTTTGAAGGCCGTGTGGTTTTATGTTCCATTTTTCTACTGTTTTTTTTTTCTTCTTCTTCTTCTTCCCCCTGACTTGATGGGTTCTGTTGTTGTTTTTCGTCCCTCTCACAGATAGACATACTGGGAGGGCGTAGCTGTATCGATGTCCAGGGCAAGTTATGTTTTCAACAGTGTTGCCTTGATTCATGAAACCTGTTTTACCACCCGTTGTTTAACCACAAAATTATGTATCAAAATAACACATATTTTGGTGTGTATGTATATACATAATAGATATACATCTCTTTTGTGGTGGGTGTGTCGACAGTCTACCTGTAGTTAGATTTGAAGTGATCACCAGTGTGGTGTGTATGTAAACAGGCTACCTGTAGTTAGATTTGAAGTGATCACCAGTGTGGTGTGTATGTTGACAGGCTACCTGTAGTTAGATTTGAAGTGATCACCTGTGTAGTGTGTATGTAAACAGGCTACCTGTAGTTAGATTTGAAGTGATCACCTGTGTGGTGTGTATGTAAACAGGCTACCTGTAGTTAGATTTGAAGTGATCACCTGTGTGGTGTGTATGTAAACAGGCTACCTGTAGTTAGATTTGAAGTGATCACCAGTGTGGTGTGTATGTAAACAGGCTACCTGTAGTTAGATTTGAAGTGATCACCTGTGTGGTGTGTATGTAAACAGGCTACCTGTAGTTAGATTTGAAGTGATCACCTGTGTGGTGTGTATGTAAACAGGCTACCTGTAGTTAGATTTGAAGTGATCACCAGTGTGGTGTGTATGTAAACAGGCTACCTGTAGTTAGATTTGAAGTGATCACCAGTGTGGTGTGTATGTAAACAGGCTACCTGTTAGATTTGAAGTGATCACCAGTGTGGTGTGTATGTAAACAGGCTGCCTGTAGTTAGATTTGAAGTGATCACCTGTGTGGTGTGTATGTAAACAGGCTACCTGTAGTTAGATTTGAAGTGATCACCAGTGTGGTGTGTATGTAAACAGGCTACCTGTAGTTAGATTTGAAGTGATCACCTGTGTGGTGTGTATGTAAACAGGCTACCTGTAGTTAGATTTGAAGTGATCACCAGTGTGGTGTGTATGTAAACAGGCTACCTGTAGTTAGATTTGAAGTGATCACCTGTGTGGTGTGTATGTAAACAGGCTACCTGTAGTTAGATTTGAAGTGATCACCTGTGTGGTATGTATGTAAACAGGCTACCTGTTAGATTTGAAGTGATCACCTGTGTGGTGTGTATGTAAACAGGCTACCTGTTAGATTTGAAGTGATCACCTGTGTGGTGTGTGTGTTGACAGGCTACCTGTAGTTAGATTTGAAGTGATCACCTGTGTGGTGTGTGTGTTGACAGGCTACCTGTAGTTAGATTTGAAGTGATCACCTGTGTGGTGTGTATGTAAACAGGCTACCTGTAGTTAGATTTGAAGTGATCACCTGTGTGGTGTGTATGTAAACAGGCTACCTGTTAGATTTGAAGTGATCACCTGTGTGGTGTGTATGTAAACAGGCTACCTGTAGTTAGATTTGAAGTGATCACCTGTGTGGTGTGTGTGTAAACAGGCTACCTGTAGTTAGATTTGAAGTGATCACCTGTGTGGTGTGTGTGTTGACAGGCTACCTGTAGTTAGATTTGAAGTGATCACCTGTGTGGTGTGTGTGTCGACAGGCTACCTGTAGTTAGATTTGAAGTGATCACCTGTGTGGTGTGTGTGTTGACAGGCTACCTGTACTTCCTGACGCTGGAGATCGTACAGAGCCTGAACATGGAGGAGCTTCGGACCAAGAAACAGGACCTGCTCAAACAGCTGACCAAACCCCTCACCAAACGCATCGTGCAGGTCAGTTGTCATGTTGCAACGTCCATACTTTGTTTGTCCATTGACTGCCCTCTTTCCTCTTTCTTTTTTTAAATATCTTTTTAATTATGAAAATTTTATTGAACATTGACTATAGTTCATTCATCAAGGCCATAGCCAAATGAGTAAGAGAGGGGATGAGCAGTCTACCATCAGTCCTTCCAAGATACAGCAATGGATTGCAACTTGAATGTGTGCACAGAACTCAGAACTGGTTTAATGCACATGGGCCTCAGGCCACATTACATTAAGGGTAATAGAGAGAGGCAGGGATCAGAGAATGTGTACACAGAACTCAGACAGACAGACAGACAGACACATAGACAGACACGGAGATGGGAGAGGCACTGAGAGATGTACAAGGGGAGAGAGAGAGAAGAGAGAGACAGAATGAGAGAGAGAGAGAGATAACCATTTGATATTATGTATAGGTCAGACATGAATGTAAGACATTCATCCTGTATGTTATACTGCCATTTTCTGCACACAGCACACTTTTTGCATTTATCTCTTATTGGTAACAGGTGGGCAGAAAAGCCATCTGATCAGCATGATACTGTCACAGCTAGACAGAAGTATAGTTTTCATCACAGGTAGACAGAAGTATAGTTTTCATCACAGGTACACAAAAAGAAATATACCCTCGTTTACAGGTAGACAATGAAGTCATCTTTTTGGTATGTAATATTTTCCAGGTGGACAAGAAAGTCATCACTGCTATCGCTGAAGGCAAAGGCGATCCCAACGCCAGACTGCTCAAGGTAATGGCTCCAAACACAAAGAAAAGAATTCCTTTGTGTGTTGTGAGGTTTAGACATTTCCATCACTCAGATCATGCTTGCTATGGAAAACCTTTTTGCTTAATAAAAAATAATTTAAAAAACCCCACCAAAAACAAGTAAATGTTGACATCTCTGAGCAGATTGCAGCAGGTATTAAAGGGACAGTCTCTGATATGTTTGAATTAAACACTGTGATGAAATTTTATTCCTTGTATTCGTATGTTATGTAGTGAATGCAACAATTGTCAGTGGAAGCTGTTGTACACCATACAATGATTTGGACTTTTAAAAAACCCCAATAAACTGATGATTTTTTTTTTGGAAAATTTATTGAGCACCTTTAAGAAAAAAGAAATGGCAAAGGTATCTCTTAGCCATGAAGTCTTCTATAAAACCGAAGGCATATCACGATACTTATTCCATCAATTTGCTTCTGAAAACAAGAGATAAGGTATTATTTTAGTACCTTTAACTCAACAGATGAAAAAGGCATTTCTCAGCTGTTAAGTCTTCCCTGAAGCCTTTGTCTAACCTTTAGGTGTGTGTGATAAATTTCCAAGTGTTCTGTGTGTTCAGTAAAACAGACTGTGTCTAACCTTTAGGTGTGTGTGATAAATTTCAGGTGTTCTGCGTGTTCAACAAAACAGACTGTGTCTAACCTTTAGGTGTGTGTGATAAATTTCAGGTGTTCTGCGTGTTCAACAAAACAGACTGTGTCTAACCTTGAGGCCTGGCTGATAAATTTCAGGTGTTCTGCGTGTTCAACAAAACTGAGACCATGATGACAGTGAACAGGACCCTGGAAGACGGCAATGTGACGCTGGTGAATGAGACGGTAGTTGTCAAGACACCTGTGGAGGCATGTGAGTATGTGTGTCACGACACACACGTGTGTGTGTGTGTGTATGTGTGTGTGTAGTTTGTAAGTCACATTTTGGTGTGTGCGTGTACGTAACATTGATGTAACGTGTTATGTAAACAAAAGTGTTTTGTAAAGCACCTAGAGCAGATTTCTGGACAATGTTCTATATAAGTATCCATCATTATTATTATTATGGCGCTTGGCAGTCTCTGCTCTGCCACTTCCCATGCTGGTGGCTTGTTCATCGGTTTGCTTTTCTCGTCAGTCTTCATAGTGTAGCTAACAGTCCCACAGTGTAACATTGCCACGTTGTGTTGTTTACCATTTTAATGTCCCCAGGAAGGAGTGACAGTCTTCATAGTGTAGCTAACAGTCCCACAGTGTAACATTGCCACGTTGTGTTGTTTACCATTTTAATGTCCCCAGGAAGGAGTGAGCATTGTGCTGTTTACGGAAATGTTGCTCCAGCAAGTTTTTTTGGCCATCGCTAAAAACACAAGATGAAACAAAACAAAACAGCAAGTGTAGGAAAGATAACTAGATGAGAGTGGTCTGTCATGTGGTAAGATAAGATGTATGAAATTCTCCCCCAACACCTGTGTGCCTCCTGTTGAAGATAGGAAGACGCTGTGTGTGTGCAGGTGACAGCCTGCTGTCCAAACTGGACATGGGCGACAGCACGTCGGGGCTGGTGCTGTTCATCTTCTCCCTGCTGCTGCTGTCTGGCTGTCTGTACCTGATGGTGAAGGTACTGCACTCCCTGCTAGGCTCCCAGGTGGCCCGTATGGCCAAGAAGACCATCAACGCCAACTTCCCCGGCCCCTTCGCCTGCCTCACCGACTACTTCGCCCTGGTGGTGGGCGCCGGCATGACCATCCTCGTGCAGAGCTCGTCTGTCTTCACCTCAGCGCTGACGCCCCTGGTCGGGGTGGGGTGCCTGAAGCTGGAGCGCATGTACCCGCTGACGCTGGGCTCGAACGTGGGCACCACGGGCACGGGCATCCTGGCAGCCCTGGCCTCGTCATCATCCACCATCCAGTTCGCTCTGCAGCTGGCGCTGTGCCACCTGTTCTTCAACATCACTGGCATCCTCCTCTTCTTCCCCATCCCCCCCATGCGTCGATTCCCCTTGCGTGTCGCCCGCTTCCTGGGCCGCACCACTGCCCGCTACCGATGGTTCGCCGTCTTCTACCTGCTGCTCATGTTCCTGGTGTTCCCTGGATTCTTCATGGCACTGTCCTTCGCTGGCAACGTCGTCTTTATCACCACGCTCTGTGTGGTAGGGGTGCTGGTCGCGGCCATCATCATCCTCAACTGTATGCAGCGCCACCAGCGGCTCCAATCCTGGCTGCCCCTCGTGCTGCGGGACTGGGAGTGGCTTCCCCTGCCCCTGCGTTCCCTGCAGCCTCTGGACCGCCTGTTCTGCGCCATGTGCGCTCCCTTCAAGCGGATCTGCTGCGAGTGCTGTCTGAAGAGGTGCCGGTGTCTGGGAGATGGGGCCGATGCGGCGGAAACATCATCTGACATGGACAGTGATGATGATGACAGTGACGACGAAGAAGACAACGACACAGACAATGCCAGCAGCAGCTGCTGTTGCCCACGATCCCGAGGCATGCAGAGAATACAGCAGTCCGACTCGCTGGCTGCTGTGGAGGGGGGTCAGGGGTCTGTGTGGCAGAAAAGAACTAACCGCCCCATCTACAAACTGGCCCAAAAAGCCCAACCCGTCCACCCCTCCCCGTCCACGGTTCCCCTCATTCGCATTCCTGAATCCGTGGTGTGATCTCTTGGCCAGACCGTCGTCATGAGAGAAGAGCTTCCAGTCATAGGTCATCTTCCCCATCAGGTCAAAGTTCACCCTGCCGGTCATTGTGGGTGACTCATTTGTTCATTACCTCATCTCACATCTACATATCACAACATGAGGGGGGCCTCTGTTTGCTCACACCAACATCTCATCGGTCATGTCATCGCAGTTGCTCATCAGTGGAGACCATGCAGTTTTATTATTTATTGGTATTGATTCTGTGCCAAACAATTCCATCTGAAATATACACCTTGACCATTTGCTTGTCATATACCCTGATGTCTAGTATTAATTTATTGAGTTCATTGGATCAGAGTTTGAGTGGAATTATTTGCAACTGTTTGACACACACATCATCGGGCTACAGGCACTGCAGTCAGCCTAAGTATTATAATATTCTGTCATGGTAATGGTCAGTATATTGCTACATATTTCCCATCAGCCAGAAAGGTCCAAAACCTACTTTCAGAGCACAACAGTTGGAAGTCGTAGTCATTCCAGATTGTTCCATTCTTATCATCATCATCAACATACCATATCAGCGAACAAATGCTGCTGAAGTGAATGTGTGTGTGAGCATGATCAAGTGTAAATACTGGTACAAATGTGTAAATACTGGTACAAATGTGTAAATAATGGAAAAATGACTTGATGCTTAAATGAGGGTATAACTGAAATCAATGCATAGTTTGAGTGATTGGTGTGCCACTTGCGTTTGTAAATAAAGCCTGGGCGAAAAGGAGCGAGTGAATGTGACTGAACAAAAAAAATGCACATGACAATGAAAAGCGAATATTTGCTTGAATCTGCTGAATGTACTGTACTGTCTTCAAGTGACAGAAATTAATTTGATTGCAAATTTGTCAACATGAGATATCTAATTCACTTGTGAGAACAATCCAGATACTTTGCTGTAAAGGTAATCTACAGAATTCATTCAAGTCATATTTTGCATTTAATTGAAGAGCATTGCTATGATGTACTACCTTGTTTTTCACGAAACGGATACACAAGAGGAAGGAACAGCAACAGCAGTTGTGAATGTGTGGAGTTCAGAATGAAGGTGTGGACTGAAAGTTTTGTGTGACAAAAAGAAATACTGGTTTTGGAAATGCAACTGGATAAGAGTTTCTACTGTAACTTATTTGGGAGAGGAGATTGTATTGCAACCTATTTTGAGAAAAGTATTGTATTTGTAAAATTATCTTTATTTCAGATGACTGGAGATTATTGGTACATCATTTTTAGTTTTGAAATTTTCTACTGTAACTTATTTGGGAGAGGAGATTGTATTGCAACCTATTTTGAGAAAAGTATTTGTAAAATTATCTTTATTTCAGGTGACTGGAGATTATTGATACATCATCTTAAGTTTTGATTTCAAAACTAAATTGCTGAACAGAATCTCAATTTCTTTTGTTAATGTGAATTGTGATAATAATAATAATAATATACTGCATTGCATCATTGGTCAATGCCCTTGCAGTAAGTATTGATACATGATTTTTTTTCTGATACATGATTTTTTTATTTTATTGCCATATTGTAAATATGAAGTTTGTATTTTATTTGGTGAAATAAACCAACCAAAACCAAACTGAAATGTTGTGTTAGTTATCAGTGGAATGTGTGTGCACAAGGATCTGTCAGCCATTGTAAGTATCAGTATCGGTAGCTCAAGGAGGCGTCACTGCTACACCACATCTGCCAAGCAGACACCTAATCAGCAGCGTAACCCAACGCGCTTAAATAAAAAAATAAAAAAAATACATAAATAAAATAACACACACACAAAAATTAATAATTTTTTTTTTTTTAAATAGATAAATACATAAAAATACTATTACTGCTAATATTAAAACAAAAAAAAACCCAGACAGCTATACTGGCTGGCTAGAAAAGTGCCTGCTTTAAGTTTGACACACATCATCAGACGCACCCCCTTCGCGTGTATACGCACACAAAAGATCAAATATGCACATGTCAGTGTTCAGTGCGTTATGGAATTGAGAACATACACAGCATGCACACCCCTGAAAACGGAGTATGGCTCCCTACATGACGGGGTAAATAAACAAAATGGTCATACGCATAACATGCTAGATGTCTGAGTGTGTATGTGTGTGTGCCAGTGCAGGGTCTCCTCTGGTGTGTGGCCTCCCGACAACTGAACATAATGGTTTCTTGTGGACTGCAGGCACTGGGACTGCGACAGATGAAGCCAGGTGTGGCCATGTATGGGGGACTCTAAATGAGTGGCATGGGAGTAATGCCACTGAAATAATAAAGATGACGGGCAGCAAAACAAAACAAAACAAAACAAAAAAAAAAGACAAAAAAGAAGAAGAAAGAAACAAAGAGTGGTATGGACTGCTGTTTGATATCCAGCAGTGGCCATGTTCTGTAGGGACTCGCCAGGCTAACAATACTTGACATGCAGCACACAAACCAACAGAGTGGTATGGACTGCTGTTTGATATCCAGCAGTGGCCATGTTGTTCTGTAGGGACTCGCCAGGCTAACAATACTTGACATGCAGCACACAAACCAACAGAGTGGTATGGACTGCTGTTTGATATCCAGCAGTGGCCATGTTCTGTAGGGACTCGCCAGGCTAACAATACTTGACATGCAGCACACAAACCAACAGAGTGGTATGGACTGCTGTTTGATATCCAGCAATGGCCATGTTATTCTGTAGGGACTCGCCAGGCTAACAATACTTGACATGCAGCACACAAACCCCCAACGTGTGCAACAAAACTGTTCCCCCAGTTTCAGTTTCTCAAAGAGGTGTCACTGCGTTTGGACAAATCCATATACGCTACACCATATCTACTAGGCAGATGCCTGACCAGCAGCATAACCCAACACATTTAGTCAGGTCTTGAGTGCATGCATATAATTCTATATTTGTGTACCTATCCAAGCATATTTGTTCCATAGAATTTTGCCAGAGGGCAACACTCTCATTGCCATGGGTTCTTTTTCAGTGCGCTAAATGGGAGCTCAATTTACAGTTATATCCGAATCACTAGACACTCGGTTTGATTTCCCAGTCCAACCTGGGAGAAAGGGGAAGAGTGGGATTCAAACCCACACCCTCATTGACAGATAAGCAACTTGAATGTGTGTCTCCATGTTTTACATTTATTTGCTTATTTATCATCATTGTTGTCTTTTTTTAATTTTTTAAATTTATTTATTTATTACTACTACTACTACTACTTTTTTCTATATTATAATTATTTATTTATTTATTTATGTACGTTTATAGCTGACTTCATCAAGTTTTTGCACCTTATACATATTATTAGTAGTGGTAGTAGTTTTTATTAGTTTAAAATTTTTTTTTTATGTATTTATCTATTATTCCCCCCCAGCCCCCCTTTTTTTCTCTCTCAAGGCCTGGCTAAGCACGTCGGGTTACGCTGCTGGTCAGGCATCTGCTTGGCAGATGTTGTGTAGCGTATATGGATTTGTCCGAACGCAGTGACGCCTCCTTGAGCTACTGAAACTGAAACTGCATCTTAACCATCGTGCCACCGTCCTCCCTCAAAACTGGGGTAGCACCTCGTGTGCACAAAATTACATGTCAGTGTTTTATTTCCGTTGACTTCCAGCTGAAGCCATTTCCTTTCCCAGGATCTGCTCACTGTTACTGGGTTGTTGAGCTGGCTTAGAAGACAGACGGAGTTTATAGACAGTGCTGTTAGACAGTGTTGGAATCGTCTGCAGCGGATTGCTTTATTCCGTTTGATGCTTCTTGTTCCTTAAATAACAAGCAGAATTTACCAATCAATACAACTTTTGCATACATATTTTCATCTTTTTTATTTTTTTTAAACAATATCCACTTTTGGGTGACATGCACTTCAAAGCAATGATACACTCATCATGCGCTCACTTGTTAAAAATTGTAGAAAAAAAAAAAAAATGACAGCCAGCATTGTGATCTTGCACCATGCATGAACAAGCCTTTGTGAACAAAGAATCAACGAACTGTAATGGAAGGAATGAATCACAAGCTGGTACAGGAGCAACGCTGTTCCTTTTCACACGTTATGGAGGAAGGTGGCAGAATGGTTAAGACGCTCAGCTGCCATTATAGAGAGTATGTGAGGGTGTGGGTTCGAATCCTGCTCTCGCCCTTTCTCCCAAGTTTTCATGGAAAATCAAACTGAGCGTCTAGTCATTCGGATGAGATGATAAACCGAGGTCCTGTGTGCTGCACGCACTTGGCGCACAGACAGACACCCACGGCAACAAGAGTGGTGTCCTCTGGCAAAATTCTGTAGAAAAAATCCATTCTGATAGGTACACAAAATTAACATATAAGCACACACTCCAGGCCTGACTAATCGTGTTGGGTTATACAGCAGGTCAGGGGTTATACAGCAGGTCAGGGGTTATGCAGCAGGTCAGGCATCTGCCCAGCAGATGTGGTGTAGCGTACATGGATTTGTCCGAATGCAGTGATGCCTCCTTGAGAAACTGAAACTGAAAATGTTAAAAAAACAATCCAAGGTCCCACAGCCTCTTGAGGTAAGACACGGCAGCGGTATTTTCATTAAAAACGTTCAAACTTTCGATTTTTTGTTTTTGACTGATTCTGCACCTTTAAACACTGTTTTATCACATGATCTTATTCAACAACCTATAAAATGATCAGAAAAATGAAAAAAATGCAATTAAAAATGGTATATCAACAGGGACAAACGCACATTTTGAGTTATGTTGACGTTTTTCAGCAATGTTTGTGCCTTGACAACAAGCGTACAGCATAATGAAAACCGCCTTGTTTCATATCAGACGAAAGGTCGCGATGTCAGCTTGCCAACGAAGCATACGTCATTGTACACGGGAATCACCTTATGTGGGTTTAGCACCTTTTTTCAATGTAACTGAGTTTCAGTTTCAGTAGCTCAAGGAGGCGTCACTGCGTTCGGACAAATCCATATATGCTACACCACATCTGCCAAGCAGATGCCTGACCAGCAGCGTAACCCAACGCGCTTAGTCAGGCCTTGAGGAAAAAAAAAGAAAAAGAAAAAAAGGTGAATAAATTATAGATAAGCTTACACAAATAAATAAATAAATAAATGATAACTATAATGTAAAAAAAGAAAAAGAAAAAAAAGAAGAGGTAGTAGTAAAAAAAAAAAAAAAAAAGAAAGAAAAAGAAGATAACAATGATGATAAATAAGCAAATAGATGTAAAACATGAAGACACACATTCACATATACACCCACACATGCATAACAGATATGCACCGAACATGCAGTTTCACAGATATGAAAGCACAGTCAAATACATATAAACGTACATGAGCTCCAACAAACACACACACACCACACACATTACCCTGCACCTCCTCTACCCCACTCCTCCACACACTCATTTCTAGTCTATGTATCGCAGCTTCCACGGCACACACACACGCACACACACAGATGAACACTTACTTGTACAAGCACACACACATATGCCCATATCTCCACACACATATATACAAAGATATATATATATATATATATATATATATATACACGTTCCTATATCCTGTTGCTCCCACAGTGTATGCATGCATACACTCACATACCTCATCCTCTACCCCACCTCCCCCCGCACCCCCCTCACACACACACACACACACACGCACGTGCACAGAACTCTACTGACACTTGTGTACACTTACACTCTCGCGCATGCACAAACGCACTCAAAAATACAGACCCACACATGCACACAAACACACACATACACACACGCACAGAGGCTGCCACTGATTGGCCGCAAGAGGGATGGGAAAAGATATCTGATGCCAAGAACGTGGCGTCTTGTGTGTTGCTCAGTCTATCGTATTTGGAAAAGCCCACAGAGACTCTGTTCCGTTTTGAAAAAAATTGCGCAATGTTGGTTTGGAAATGATGCCGATATTTGTTTGATTTGCAAAGCATCGTGCTCTACCTTTCATGTTAGACTTACGGCCACTCCCTCTCTCTGCTTTTATTTCTTCGATGGTGTGATGGCCTTGTACTTGTTCTTTTTGATATTCTTTGACTTTTCTGAGGATTTCCGATTTTCCTAGATGTAGGCCGCTCGTTGGTGTTGCGTTACCAGCAAGTCTGTCAGCTCGCTCATTTCCCTTAACACCTGCATGTCCCGGGCAGTATGACCATGTGAGTTTTTTAATCTGAAAGTTGCGCATTGCCTTATGCCACTCTGGGCTTCCCATTCCGTTTACAATTTTCTGTATGAGGTTCACTGAGTCTGTTAGAATCATGGCATGTTGGTTTCCGGGCGTATGGATGGACGATAGCCACTGGAGGGCATGTGTCACAGCTTCAACTTCCATCGTTAGGCTGGAAGTTGTGACTTTGTAGGCAGCATTCTCTTCCCTAACTGTTTTTCCAATTGATAGGCACGGAAATGCCCGAAGTGTTGGTATAATGAGCCAACGATATTCCGACCAATCAGCGATGAGTTCCGACCAATCAGAACGCTCGGCGGTCACGGATTAGTGCGTGATCAATGCACGCTTCCGTTGCTATTGCTTTCGATTCCACGTGTGCAAGCTGCAATTTTCACTGCTTTTTCAATAGTTTTGAGTTTGTAATTTGGTGCAACCACTGAAAATCATGCCAGGACCAAAATGTGCCGCACGAAAGAGACTAAATGATAAACTTGAGAAGATGCGTGCAGCAAAACAGCAGAAGACAGATGTGTCGTCTGCTTCGCCTCACTCGTCAACTACGAATGTGGATCCGTCCTACTTCAAGTGCATCAAGGAGAAAAATACAGACAATGAAAGCAGCAGAACGAGTTGGAGAGGGAGAAGAACAACAGTGGGCTTTGGTGCACATGTATCAACTGAATCGGCTTCTGTGTGATCTGTGTTGCCCCGAGTGTGGAGAGACCGGCCTGAGTGTGCAGATCCAAGATGGACAGAACGCTGGTTTTGCTTCTCTGCTTTCGCTTAGGTGTGACGGGTGTAGGGAGTATGAGAAGGAAGAAATGCCATCCCCACGTATCCAGGACAGTCAACATAAAAATGTGGCATTCGTAGTCAACCCCAAAATGGTTGTGTTCAGTCATGAAGTGGGAGGTAGCCATGCTGTCCTCAAAACCTTTGCTGCTATGATGGGCATGCCAGCCATGCACTTGAAAACGTTTCAGGCACATGACAAGAAGGTGACAGGTGGGTGGTTTTGTTTTGTTTTATTTTGTTTTGTTTCTTTAGTGATTTTGTCAAATTATGACATGCCCATTAGTTTCTAGTATTATTTTCATTGATGCAATTCACAGTTTATTGTATCATGTGCAGTGATCTACTTTGCAATGTTCTGTTTTCAGTTTGCTGTGTTTGTTCTATTTTCAGTTTGGAGTTGTGTACAGTGTGCATCTGCTTTCTTACAACTGAGTATTGTTGTTCATGACAAAAACATATATATATATATATGTGTGTGTGTGTGTGTGTGTGTGTTTATTTCAGGTATGCCATTTTATGAATTTTTATTTCATTTTCAATTTATGTTTTACATTTCAGCTGCAGAAATTGGCGCAGGTGTCACAGTTTTGGATGATGCAGCGACAGCCATCCGTCAAGCTTATGCTGAAGTGGACCCGGACCTGCAGGATGCCCTAGACAGAGGAGAGGACCCCAACATCAACATTGTTGTGTCATATGATGGCACATGGATGAAGAGGGGTTTCACTTCTCTGTATGGTGTTGGCATCTGCATCGATGTGCTGACAGGACTTGTGATCGACTTCGTTGTGCTGTCCAAGTACTGTCATGCCTGCAAGGTAATGGAGGCCAAGAACCTACCTGATGCAGAGATGGCTGAGTGGCGTCGTCAGCATGCTGGTGAGTGCTGCAAAAATCATGACAATTCCAGCAAGGCCATGGAGGTGAGAGCTGCAGAGATCATTTGGCGACGCTCTGAAGAAAAATTTCGTTTTCGCTATATTGAAATGCTCAGTGATGGAGACTCATCTGCATTCAAAGCTGTCCAGAATGTCTACCATCCCCTGGAAGTGACCAAGCTTGAATGCATAAACCATGCACACAAGCAAATGGGAACTGCCCTCAGGAAGCTGGCCAAGGAAGAACGGTTAGGTGGGCGTGGCACTGGGCGGCTTACTGAGAAGAAATGTGACATGCTGCAAGACTACTATGGCAACGCAATCCGTAGCAACACCAACAACATCGACAACATGAGGAGGGCAATATGGGCTGGACTTTACCATTCTATGTCTACTGATGAGGAGCCTCACCACCGCCAGTGTCCACAGGGCCCAGAGAGCCGGTGCTTCTACCAGAGGGCACTTGCTCACGGCGAACAGCCTGGCAGCCACAAGGACCATGCATCGTCAACTTTTGTTTCAATCGATGTTACACATAAAATGATTCCGGTGTATCGATGCATGTCTGATGAAACGTTTCTCAGAAAGATGACTCATGGAGGGACCCAAAACATGAATGAGTGCCTGAACTCCATGATTTGGGGCCGGTGTCCAAAGACCTCCTTCATGGGGATGAAGCGGGTGGAAGGGGGCGTGGCAAGAGCAGTAGCTGTATTCAATGAAGGAGCCTTTGAGTTGGTGAAAGTCATCAGGGGCAGTGATTTCAGATCCACGGTGTGGACGGCCTGGCCAGGAAAGGTGGGGCCCAATCCTCCCCTTCCACCATTTTAACCATCCCTTACCCAAGTCAGGAACCCACTGACATCTTACATTGACATCTGGGTGGAGTGAGGAAACTCGAGGTGTACTGCCTTTCCCAAGGACACAACACCATGCCGAAACCAGGCTTCAAACCCTGATCACTGCTGAACACTGGATCACACGTCCCAACGCCTGACTGACTCTCCCAGGATTCCTTTATAACGACTCAAGCAGACAGGGCAGCAAAAAAAGGAGCAAAGAATCATACAGATAGTATAAAAGTATACTGCCCATTGTCATACAAGGAAATAAGCAATATACTAGAAAGAGACTTTTATAGGTGCTTGAATTCAAGTCTAAAACCTTGTCACTTGACTCTCTCAGACTTTGGTCCAATTCACAGACCAATTCTGAGTTTAGCTCTCAGACTATTATCAAATTCATTATGGACCAAGTATTGTTCTGTCAAGTGCATATGCTTTAGTAACCTGGCAATTAAGCATATAATTTTTGACTGTAGCTTATGAAGCCTTATGTACACGAAAGTGTGTCTTCACAAGTGACTGAAAACATTGATGTTTTTGACTTTTTGCATTCATTATCAGTTGTTTCGCTTGTCAGTTTAACGACTTCTCTTTTACGAAGCCCTTTAAGTAATTTCCTGTAATTGTATTTAGAAATTTTTTTCAAATTTCACCCTCATTTCACCTTCATTTGCCCAGTTTCCCCCAACCCTCCATTCATTCACATCTCCCACCCCTTCTAACTGACAATATTCAAATGTATTCATAAATACTTTAACAAAATGTTTTCAATCACCGATATGTGTGACGGGACATTAAACAAAATTCTTCCTCCTCTGCCAGGGTGTCTCACGGCCCCCATTCATATTGATCACAGACTTATAAATGAGCATGATTGCTCAAATGTGCCACCTAGCCTCAACACACACTTGCAAACCCATGTGCGCACGCACACACACACACACACACACACACACTTACCTTCCTACATTGAGACTGATAAAGCATGCTAATGCTGGAGGCTACATGCACGTACACACACACATGCACACACACACACTTACCTTCCTACATTGAGACGGATAAAGCATGCTAATGCTGGAGGCTACATGCATGCACACACACACACACACACACACACACACACTCACCTTCCTACATGGAGACTGATAAAGCATGCTGATGCTGGAGGCTACATGCACGCACACACACACATGCAGACACACACACTTACCTGCCTACATTGAGACTGATAAAGCATGCTAATGCTGGAGGCTACATGCATGCACACACACAGTTTTGTCCACATTTCTGTTACTCTCATCACACAGGCAGGGATGGTAGTGGGATCAGTCACATTTTTCCCAGGACATTCAGGCACCTGAACATAACGTACTCCTGGTCTGTCCTGTCCCTCTGCACAGAGAGGTCACACGTCTTCACCTTTTGGCAACCTGTGCCAACGGTCTGCAACTTTCCCTTGCACACCCCCTCTCTTTTTGTAGACATCCTCCCATGAAACATGAACGACCTTTCTCATGGCTTGGCCTTTCAAAATCTTTCCCTTTTATCATTCTCAACACCAGGGAAGTTGTTCTACAGTGTTAAACATCAGTCTTCTTTTACATCATTGGCAGTACTGACTTGAAGTTGTGTACCTTGTGAATGGTGAGAGTTACCACTCTTTGCTGTTTGTTAATTAACTCATTCTACTCCAGGTTATGAGTTAACTCATACCATGATTATTTCCCCTGTGGACCAGGTACGAGTATTCCTGTACCAACACACTATTCTAATTTTTTTCATTTTTGCTTGGTACAGCTGACATTCTAAACTGAACTGTTTATGGATTCCAGAAGCGTGAAAACAAAGCTTTGTTTGACCAATTAAATCGCTGTTGTAATGAACAAACCCTGTGTTTGACATGTAGTGCTGGTCCTGGGGAGTTGTAGCAGGCAGGTAGCTGTGGAGTAGAATGAGTTAATCATTTGTTTTCCTGGCCTCATTGTTTATTCCACTCCGTTTATATCGTCGACATCAGCAACATCAAATCGTCCTCAAACTGTTCCTTGTCCCAGTCATCATCATCGTCCACGATCACCAGATCGTCGCGGTCCTCACGTTCCCACTGACGGCGGCGCCACCACGGTCTCTGCAGGTGGTTGAGGGTGGCGGAGTGCTGGGCCTTGGCCTTGGTGGCGACGGGCAGAGAGCGACTGGAGTACATGTCCACATCCTTCTGCGTCACGTCCTTCAGGGCTGGTGCCACTGGGTGGGACAACAAATTCTTTTTTTTTTTTTTTATTTCCCCCTTGCAATGAAGGTTTTATTTGTCAAGAAAAGAAAATCATGTAATCAAACTCCACATTAAGGTGATCAGAGTCGCAAAAAAATACATAATCAAAATCTTAAAAAATACACTGATCAGTTTCCATCAAAAACCATTGAAGCAATACATAGTAGAATCTACTTCGAGGATATACGTAACACTGACAGTCACTTCACTGAAGCTACATCATTCATTAACTGCAAGGGATTTTTAGATTTTTCATACCCCCCCCCCTTTCCCAACACACACACACACACATACATACACACACAGAGCCTGGCATTCATTTATTAAAAATATAAAAAAATCCACTGGGCAGACACATAAGACAAGAGCTTCACTTCTATATCTATTCATTTATTTGTTTATTTTAGATAATGAATCCACTTTGTGGACACACAAGACAAGGCATTTCTATATTCATTCATTTAGTTGTCTGTTGGAGTGTATGAGACAGAGCTTCATTTCTATATTTATTCATTTATTTGTTTATCTTAACTCTTTCTATACTAAGGTACGCTATAGCATACCTCATGCACACAACGCTATAGCATACCGCGAGTTAAAAATTTGTAGTTCACAGGTTAACGGTTTTGTGCAAAACTAAATGGCACAGCTCTGTTCTACAGTCACCCAAAAGTGCACCTGTATTTTTATTGTGGCTGAAAATGCCTTTGTTTAAGTACAATTCATGAGAGCATACAGTCACCCTTCTCGCTCGCTTGCTCGACAAGATGGCGTCTCCGTCAACTTTGGCAAGTACTGTGGCTCAAATTTGAATGCAAACTGATTCTGTAGTGGACATCCACTGTACACAGGCATTTGCCCATTCAATTGCTACAGTTAGGAAGTGTCTATGGTTACAAATGACCACATTTGTAAAATTTCTGTTATATGAGAAAAACTCACCCCCTTTACACCAGTTGTGAAAAACACAGTTTTTTCTTCGAAATATTATAAATCAATCAATAATTAAGTGAGTGCTTTGAAACTTAGCAAAATGTCAGTCCATTCTATTCTTTATATCATCACTAAATTTCACTGCTGTATGTAATTGCATTCTTTTTTTTTTTATAGATATTTTTCTTGTAACATAAACAAACAGCCAGTACAGAGAGTATAATGAAGGAAGTCATCGGGCAGTATGGAATGAGTTAAAACAAAGTCCACTGGGCAGACAAATGAGACAAGAGCTTCACTTCTGTATTTGTTAATTATTTGTTTATTTTCTTAAAAATCCACTGGACATACAAACAATACAGAGCTTCACTTCAATATCTATTCATAAAAATTTTAAAAAAATAATAATTTGTACTCAAATTTTCAAAGGTAAAATTTGGTGAGCAATCACAATCACTTGCCTGATTTTGGATTTAAAAAATACATACTGATAATATTCCACTTACACTTCAGCAGACAAGCAACGCTCCACACTTACACTTCAGCATACACGAAATGTTCCACTTACACACCAGCAGACAAGAAATGTTCCACACGTACACTCCAGCAGGTAAGAAATGCTCCACACACGCCAACACACAAGATATGCTCCACACCCACACTCCAGCAGACAACAAGAAATGCTCCACACATTCCAGCACACCAGAAATGCTCCACACTTACACTCCAGCTGACAAGAAATGCTCCACGCTTACACTCCAGCTGACAACAAGAAATGCTCCACACTTACACTCCAGCAGACAATAAATGCTCCACTTACACTCTGGCAGACATGAAATGTTCCACGCTCAAACTCCAGCAAGCAAGAAATGCTCCATAATCACACTCCAAAGACAGGAAATACTCCCTTTTTACACTCCAGCAGACAGGAAATGTTCCACACTAACACTCCAGCTGACAACAAGCAATGCTCCATTAACACTCCAGCAAACAACACAAAATGCTCCACACTTATACTCCAGAAGACAACAAAAAATGCTCAACACATTCTGGCAACACAACAAGAAATGCTCCACATTTACACTCCAGCATACAAACAGGAAATGCTGCACACTTATACTCCATCAGAAAAACAAGAAATGCTCCACACTTACACTCAAGCAAACAAGAAATGCTCCACACTCGCACTCCAACAGACAAGAAATGCCCCGTACTTACACTCTACCAGATAACAAGAAATGCTCCACACTTACACTCCAGCAGACACACAAGAAATGCTCCACACTTACACTCCAGCAGACACACAAGAAATGCTCCACACCTACACTCCAGCAACACAACAAGAAATGCTCCACACTTACACTCCAGCAACACAACAAGAAATGCTCCACACTTACGCTCCAGCAGACAAACCAGAAATGCTCCACACTTACGCTCCAGCAGACAAACAAGAAATACTCCACACTTACGCTCCAGCAGACAAACAAGAAATGCTCCACACTTACACTCCAGCAGACAAACAAGAAATGCTCCACACTTACACCCCAGCAAACACAACAAGAAATGCTCCACACTTACACTCCAGCTACACAACAAGAAATGCTCCACACTGACACTCCAGCTGACAAACACGAAATGCTCCACACTTATCACTCCAGCAACACAACAAGAAACGCTCCACACTGACACTCCAGCTGACACAACAAGAAATGCTCCACACTGACACTCCAGCTGACAAACACGAAATGCTCCACACTTATCACTCCAGCAACACAACAAGAAACGCTCCACACTTACGCTCCAGCAAGACAAACAAGAAACGCCCCACACTTACGCTCCAAGAAACGCTCCACACTTATGCTCCAGCAAGACAAACAAGAAACGCCCCACACTTACGCTCCAAGAAACGCTCCACACTTATGCTCCAGCAAGACAAACAAGAAACGCCCCACACTTACGCTCCAGCAGACAAACAAGAAATGCTCCACACTGACACTCCAGCAGGCAAACAAGAAATGCTCCACACTTACACCCCAGCAAACAACAAGAAATGCTCCACACTTACACTCCAGCCACACAACAAGAAATGCTCCACACTGACGCTCCAGCTGACAAACAAGAAATGCTCCACACTTACACTCCAGCAACACAACAAGAAATGCTCCACACTTATCACTCCAGCAACACAAACAAGAAACGCTCCACACTTACGCTCCAGCAAGACAAACAAGAAATGCCCCACACTTATGCTCCAAGAAACGCTCCACACTTATGCTCCAGCAAGACAAACAAGAAACGCCCCACACTTACACTCCAGCAGCTCAGAGTCAGTGTGCAGCCGAGCCAGAAGGTTCTCCCACTGGTACTGTTTTTTGCGGGAGTGTCTGATGGTGGCAAAGTGCCGTGCCAACATCGCAGCTGCCGTCTTGTGAATCTCCTCCACCTCTTCCCGCGTCTTTCGAGCCGTCTGAGGACAATACCGTGTGAAGATATACATATTTCAATGCATTTTTGGTGGGTGCGTGGGTATGTGTGTGTGTGTGTGTGCGTGCGTGTGTGTCAGTAGGTGGGTGGGTATGAGCGTGTGTGTTTGTGTGTGTGTGTGTGAGTGAGAGAGACAGAGAAAGAGTGTGTGTGTGTGTGTGTGTGTGTGTGAGAGAGAGAGAGTGTGTGTGCATGTGCGTGTGTGTGTGTGTGTGAATAGGTGGGTGGGTATGAGCGTGTGTGTGTGTGTGTTTGTGCATGTGCGCACGCGTGTGTGTGCATGCGTGTGCATGCCCCATAACTTGGGACATTTTATTTACTATATTTCAATAATAATGAAAGATAATGAAAAGAAAAAAGAAAAAAAAAACGATAATGGGAGTGATGAAGATGCTGCTATGATGGTCCATTTAGGTTTGGGACCACATGACAAAGCTAAGCTCTCATTACAGATCCCAGCGTCAACCAGACTGAGAGATTGATACAGACACCTGTAGTGTTGGTTGACAATTCCCAAAGACACTTCCATGCAGCGGATTTCCCTTCACTGTGTAGTTCCGGTCTTCCCATTAAAGCTCACATTCCACTCTGGGCAGGAGCTGCTGACCTCTGATGAAGATCAAATCCTCTAAAGTCACGTGCATATGCGTCAGTAATGTGACAATGAAGCACATAATTTTCAACTGTGATTTGACAAAAATACAAAAAAACTTAGGCGTATGAACATCACAGGAACAGAAGTCAAGATGGCTGCCGGAAAAAGAGGGTGCTAGTCAGGGTGGCAAATGGGAGTTCACCTACTTCCGGGAGGTTATCTACCATAGCTACTTTCGTTTTCCCTGCATAGGCGGGTATTGGTTTGCACAGGAAAGGAATGTCAGACCCCTGCCGGAGTCTGCACTAGTGGGTCACGGTTAAGTATGTGTTGTTAAATAACTTTTTATTAATTGTATTTACATATTTGTTTTAAATTTCACCCCCCCTCCCCCGGGCCCCCACCCCCTATAACTGGTTTCCCCAAACTCACCATTCATCTCCCTCACCCTCCTCTTCTAAATGATAATACTCTTCTTCTTCTTTGTTCATGGGCTGCAACTCCAAAATTCACTCGTTTTGCACATGACTGGGCTTTTACGTGTATGACCATTTTTACTCTGCTATGTAGGCAGCCATACTCTGTTTTCAGGGGTTGATAATACTCAAATGTATACATTAATACTCTAACAGAATGCCTTCAATCACCGGTATGTGTGACGGAACACTGAACAGAACTACTCTCCTCCACTTTGTCATGGCGGCTGGATCTCTCTCTCCCTCTCTCTCTCTCAAGAAAAACCATACAGAGAGACGCTCACTCAGTCTGGCTCCGCGACTAAGCCATTATTGTCGTTAGCAGGGGACTTAGTAGGTGGTGTCCTTAGTACATTAAAACAGAACAGGCACCACTGAACACCACCGAAGTGACTCAGCAGCAGTGCAGGGTCTCCTCTGGTGTGTGGCCTCCAGGCGACCTAACATCGATGGTTCCCTGTGGACTGCCGACTTTGGAACTGCAACGGACGAACCCGTTGAGCGGTGTGGGGGTAATGCCACTGAAACGGCGCAGATGATGGGGCAGAAAAAAAAAGAAGAAAAACCATACTTTTAGTAAAGCATGACAAGGGATGAAAAGCAGACAAACAAATGATGAATCCTCAAACACAAGGAGAAAGGAGAAACAGACTGCTCCTTACCGGCTGCTCCTGTCTGCGTCGAGCGATGACCTCCTGAAGCTGAACCCTGCGTTCATCGGTCAGTCCTGAGGGCTTCAGGTGTGTGGGGAACTTCTGCTGCCGCCTCTCCACCCTGTCCATCCACTGGCGAACCTGCGCACCACGGGGAAATTAAAATGTATCATAATTTATCATCAGGGAGGGTTTGCAGGCCCGCTTTTGTGGTGGTCCTTTGGTCGCTTACAGAGCGAGAAGTAGGTCATATGACGTCATGGGCAGTCCACCACTGTATCTAGCTTTGGTCACTTGCAGAGTGAGAAGTAGGTCGTATGACATCATGGGCTGCCCACCACTGAGTTTGGACTGCCTTTGTTGGGACAACTTTTCGGCAGAGTTTATCAATGGATCAGTTTGAATATGTAATGACAGAGATTTGACAAGAAACACGCTCAGAGTAAACATATAAGATTAAAGCAAATGATGAATTACAAAACCAAATGTATCTTGTAAACTTGCAAAAATAGTCACCAAAACTGTTCAAAATCCTTTCATCAGAACAGCAATTTTCATGACGAAATTTTAGCATTTTGGTGACCTGGAAAAAAACAGGAAATTGAGATATGCATGCGCACATTGTTCCTGCTAAAAAACAACAACTGGGGAACCTCCTTGAAAAAAAGATGAAAGTGAGACCACAAATCCTCCCATTATCTTTATTATCATCACTGTTATCATTCATGCTGAAGGGGGTTCAGACACTCACAGTTCTACGCTGACCTGGGAGACTGTAAAAATCTTCAACTTTAACCTAAAACATTTGGTGTTTCTGAACGGTTTCTCTCTCTTACTGCAGGTGCTTGTCCTTTGCATTCTGAAATCAGAGACAAAAATACCTAAACTACAGTTGTGTACAATCTTTACCATTACTGACAAATGTTACAGCATGCATAAAGCAAAGAACCTAGAAATTTATCTTTTTTGCAATGAAACTACTAAACAATTTCAAAGATGATGTAGAAACAGGAATGCTTTCTGTCAGCTGATAAAAAAACAACTGAAAATCTGTTATCTCTTGGAAATTTTACTTTCTTGCAGGCCTTGCTTGTTCATGTTTTAATTTTCTTTAATTTTCAGTTTCCAATACTGTTTTTGTGTCTGGGAGCTGGAGGCCTATGGAATAAAATTGTTGTTCTTGTTCTCTTGCCGCTCTTGACTTGACTTGACTTACCGCTCTCTGTATCTTGATGGCTGCCTTCACTTGCTGGGCCACCTCCTGACGACGGGTGAGCTGGCTTCTTTCCCGGTGCCCCCTCCACATGGTCTGGATCCTGACGGCAGCAGACGACTTTTCCTTCATCAGGTACCGCTCTATCTGGTCTGCCGGCGTCAAGTTTCCAGTTTGATAAAACCTCTCACAGCATCATCTTACAAAACAACATGCCCAAAATGTTGCATGTCTGAGTGTGTACACACATGTGGAAGATTAAATACGCACGTTAAAGATCCTGTCATCCATGTCAGTGTTCGGTGGGTTATTGAAACAAGAACATACCCAGCATGCACACACCCTGAAAACGGAGTATGGCTGCCTACATGGCAGGGTAAATAAACAAAACGGTCACATATGTAAAATATTACATGTTGTTCTGAGTGTATGTGTGCATGCCTCAGATCTGACTGAATGACACAGGAAATGAATGATAAGCACCAAATAGCAGCCATCAGTTGGCTCTATCTGCACAGGCAGGCAGCCTGTTGTGCAAATGACCCCTGAGTTTGTAAAGTGCTTAGAGCTTCATCTCCGACTGAGGACAGTCATTTATATAAGTATCCATATCATCATCAACTCATGCTAACCTGCAAACAGCAAAGTTAGGAAAATTTGTCAAACAAAATTTGAAACAATTCCAAATCTTATAAACTTCGGCCGTACATTTTTACTGCCATTTAGTAAATTGCAGAAACTGAATTATAGAAAATGAAAAGCAAATTTTGGAGCAATATACTTTTTCGGCATATATTTCTAAGTATTTCAGTATAGTTTGGACAATGAAATTTGTCTCCAATGACAGACATATTACACTCTTTGCAAATTTGTAATTAACGTGGCATGCCATTTTTATCTCTCTCTCCTTCTGTAAAAATCATCTTTATTATTTCTGTAATAAAAATATATACATTTATTACTCTGCTTGAGTGCTTCTCCATATATGTTTCAAATTTTCTTTTAATGCCTAATTAACCATGTTCTTTTTTTTACATGCAAGTGCATGATGCATACAGGAGGTCAGTTTATTGTCTCATCCGAATGACTAGTGTCCAGACTGCCACTCAAGGTCTAGTGGAGGAGGTGAAAATAGTGGCGACTGTGGGATTCAAACCAGTGCGCTCAGATTCTCTCCCTTCCGAGGTGGACACATTACCTTTAGGCCAACACTCAACATGATAAGTTGCCATAAGGCCACACACCAGAGGAGAATTACACGGCTGCTGTTCATTATCGTTTGTTCTGATTTAACATATGCAGGACACCCACCTACAAACCTTGTCTGACAACAATAATCACTTAGTCATCAAGTCACACTTGACAACAATAATCACTTAGTCATCAAGTCACACTTGACAACAATAATCACTTAGTCGTCAAGTCACACTTGACAACAATAATCACTTAGTCGTCAAGTCACACTTGACAACAATAATCACTTAGTCATCAAGTCACCCTTGACAACAATAATCACTTAGTCGTCAAGTCACCCTTGACAACAATAATCACTTAGTCGTCAAGTCACCCTTGACAACAATAATCACTTAGTCGTCAAGTCACACTTGACAACAATAATCACTTAGTCGTCAAGTCACACTTGACAACAATACTCACTTGGTTGTCAAGTCACACTTGACAACAATAATCACTTGGTTGTCAAGTCACACTTGACAACAATAATCACTTAGTCATCAAGTCACCCTTGACAACAATAATCACTTAGTCGTCAAGTCACCCTTGACAACAATAATCACTTAGTCGTCAAGTCACCCTTGACAACAATAATCACTTAGTCGTCAAGTCACACTTGACAACAATAATCACTTAGTCGTCAAGTCACACTTGACAACAATAATCACTTAGTCGTCAAGTCACACTTGACAACAATAATCACTTGGTTGTCAAGTCACACTTGACAACAATAATCACTTGGTCGTCAAGTCACACTTGACAACAATAATCACTTAGTCGTCAAGTCACACTTGACAACAATAATCACTTAGTCGTCAAGTCACACTTGACAACAATAATCACTTGGTTGTCAACTCACACTGAGTGAGTCACCCTGAAGCAGAGTACGGCTTCTTACACGGCAGGGTAAAAACTATCTGACACACACATAAAAGCCCGCTTGTCCCTGTGAGTGAATGTGAGAGTTTAGCCCACGAACGCAGATGAAGAAGAAGACTGAGAGAGAGAAACTACACTCCCCCCCCCCCTCCTACCCCCCCCCCCCTCCCAGAAATGAAGGCAGCCACCATGTCCCTCCCAGACAGTCTATAGGGGATCTGCCCCCTACACCAAAACACCAGGACAGGAACTTAACCCTTAACCCCCCTCCGCCCCAGGCCCTCCCTCCTCCCCACACCCCCCAAATAAAAATGCTGACCCCCTTACCTGCCGGTAAAATCTCCAATACTTGAAGATGTTTTTCCTTCAGCTGGATCATCAGTCGCTGACGATTGGCCACCAGGCGGCGCTGCAGCTCCGTCTGCACCCTGGTTTCCAGAAGTTTGTGGTCCTCCTCCGCTTTCCGCAGCCTGCGTCATCAAGGTGAGAAAATCATCCTGTGTTCACTTCACCCTTCACGTTTTTTTAAGATGTGTGCGTGTGTGTGTGTGTGTGTGTGTGCGTGTGTGTGTGTGTGTGTGCTGCATGCAAGCAGGTGCCGGAGGGCCCACTCCAGCAGCAGATGAAATCTGCTTTGTCTGCTCAGTCGTCATGCCGACAAGAGGCTCCTTGATGGGCAAAAGTATGTGCAAATCAAGCTAGAAACTATTTTATCTAAAGCATTCTTGCTGCATTTGAAAGCAACATGAACCGAAACAAAACTTTTATTTCTGTTTTTGCCTTTGGTCCTTTGATTGCTTCAAGTATTGAAGATGTGAGCTGGTGCGGCATGGGTGGGCGTGTCTCACACAAATGCTACAATGCTTATAATGTCATTGTTACAGTTACATTGATATCATGATTCTGCAGTCAGAACATTCTTTTGTACAGCTTTATGCCGGTTTTGTGATTTTGACTCTGTGACAGATGTGAAAATTCCTATCAAATATTGTAAGTGACGTTTTGGAAAATCAGTGTGCAAAATTTGATTATGTCCTGCTGAATATCTCCAACTACATACTGGGTACAGTCTTATTTTCATCTGATTCTTCATTCACTCTACTTTCCAAAAATGTATAGGTTTACCTATCTAGTGTTACTAATAAGCATACAAACGCCCATAAAGCAGAACACAGGTTGCGGAGGCAAACTGTCCCTTTGTTTTTAAGCATGATTTCTGTATGCATCTTTTAACTCACTCAGTACGGCCAGTCCTCTCTTCTCCTCTACACAGACCCCTCGGATGTCCAGTGGGTGTCTCAATGACCCAACATTTAGTTTCCGTCGGCAGAATTGTTGTATTCTTTGTCAACATTCACCTCTTCAGTATAAGAGCCTTCCGCTTGCAATATTTTGATGATAGTAACTGGGGTGAAACGCTGTTAACGTCGTCTCTTTCGCCGTTCGTATGGAGAGAGTTAATATATGCCACACTTTAAAGGTTAACGTGTTGCACTTTCTTTTAGTTTATAAACTCTACTCTTATTATCGTCAAACTGAAAGCAGACGCAGAGCAGGAGGAAGGTGGCACCATACACTTTCTACCTGTAGGAACGCTGGAACTTGGAGAAGGCTTTGTCGGCTTTCCTGAGGCGGTTCCTGGTCAGTACGCCTTTCCACACCGCCTGGATGTAGCTGGCCGCTTCGTTCTTTCTCTGCACAACACAGCGTCAGTCAGTCTGTCATCAACCTCAACCACCACCCCTGAAAACTGAATATTTCTGCCTAAATGGGAGGGGCTAAAAACAGCCATAATAATAATAATTCAGTTCTGCATTCGGTGTTGGGTTCGTGATTGGAACCCTGGCCTTGAGCCATTACATGTCCATCCAGTGCTGGGTCGACTGTGAGAACCATGTGCCCAGAGGTATACGGGTGTCCCATGTCTGTGAAGACTGGGACCACCTGTCCTGAAGTGACACTGAAATGGACGTTTGTGTAGTCTCCCTAGCGGAACTAGAGCAGCGAGGGACTCCATGAAGCCTAGCAGGTTATCGGCCGTAGTTACTTTCGTTTTCTCTGCATAGGCGGATAGTAGTTTGCACAGGACAGGAATGTCAGACCCCTGCCGGAGTCTGCACATGTGGGTCACGGTTAAGTATGTGTAATTAAAATTTTAATTTATAAAACGCCTCTCCATGTAAAACGTTCTCAATTGCGCTGTACAACGTAGAAACGTTCCTTACATGTAAAAGCTGACTTCTAGGCATGACAAGGAAAGTTGGTGCCTACAAGGGCAGTTTCAGTTTCTCAGGGGGGAGTGACTGCATTCAGACAAACCGACAGAAGGCACACTACATTTGTTGGGCAGAGAAATGCCTGGCCAGCAGCATAACCCAGTGCACTTTGTCAGGCCCTGAGTGCATGCATGTATAACTATCAGAGTGGATTTCTGCTGCAGAATTCTGCCAGAGGACAACACTTACGTTGCCGTGGGTTCTTTTTCAGTGCACTGAGTGCTTGCTGCACACAGGACTTTTTTTTTTTTTTTTTTCCTAATCCCACTTCCCCCATCCCGCCTCTCACACACACCCTTCCAATATTATGTTTTTTCTTTCTCCAATCACTGACACTCTGTTCTCTCTGTCTGTCTGTCCGTCTGTCTCTCTCTCTTTCTCTCTTCCTTTCTTAGTCCCCTCCCCCTTGCCCCCCCTCCCCCCCACCTCAACCGCCCCCCTTTTCATTAGAATATACCGAAATGTCGATTTCTAATTAATACTAACAATCATCATTATGATAGGAATGATAATAATCCAAATAATAATAATATCTTTTATTTTCAGTCCAATATCATCATCTTAGATGAACAAACTATAAATAAATAAATGAACTTTATCATACATAAGTATCCATATTGTCATTGACATGGGAATGACTACGACGCGGCAGAGTTACCTGTGACTGCGCCCTCAGAGCAGAGCCAGACTCCAGCAGTGTGTACAGCTGTCGGAGGTCACGCTCAAACCCTCGCCCCTCCCATCGCCTCAACAGTGGCCGCAGACCTCTGTACACACACACACACACACACACACACACACACAAATACATGCACACACTTATGAATGTGCATGCATAAGCTTGCACACACATACACAAATAAGTACACACAAATACACACACACACACACACAAATAGGTATACACACACAAATAACCACACACACACACACACAAATATGCACACATGCACACACACACAAATAAGTACACACACACACACACACACACACACAAATAAGTACACACACATATACACACAATAACAAAAATCTCAGAACATTGAAAGGAACCAAGATATATATGTGAGTGTTTTAACGTTCGAAATCCCTCACTATGTCCAGTGGAAGATCCTGAATGTGCTGACAATTTGCTGCTGTCAGCTGTTTGCTGCATTTAGTTTCAGCGTCCATAATTCCTTTGAGGGGTTTTATGACAAATTATTCTTATTCCTCTTCGTTCATGAGCTGCAACTCCCACGTTCACTCGTACATACACGAGAGGGCTGTTTACGTGCATGACCATTTTTACCCCGCCACATGTAGGCAGCCATACTCTGTTCTCGGGGGTTTACGACAAATAAATTGAGTTCTGAGTTCTTTCACACATGCACATGTACACACAAACATACACCTGTACTCACACACAATACGGACAGACAGACACATGAACCACCACACCACACTTTCCCCCAAAAAGCTACAAACAAAAAAATCAGATCAATCAATCCATTCGTAGCAGACGCTAACTGAACAAAGAAAGCAAACAGCATGGAACGAAGAAAAAATGAAAACAGTATCATTAAAACATATGGAATGGAAAAACAAGGAAAGAAAAGAAAGGGGGTAAATGTGAATATATATATATATATTTTTTTTTAAATAACTTTTTTTGTTTTTATTCATTTCACATGCACAAGGTGGTCAGCAAAAATGTGGAAATATATATATGTATGTGTGTGTGTGTGTGTGTGTGTGTGTGTGTGTGTGTTTTAAACTTGTTTTTATTCAGTTCACATGTACGATTGGCTTCTGATCCACTCTGTTTAGGCCTACCCAGATTCAAACACTCGACTGTTGGCCACCGTTCTTTCTCTGTCTCTGGACCTTGTAAATGGAATGAACTTTCTCTTTTGCTTCGTCAGGTCTCCTCACTCAGCTCTTTCAAGTCTGGCCTTAAAACCCACCTCTTCCCAAAATAGCCTCCCTTCCCTGCCTCTTCCTTGTCTTTAGCTTCTCCAGTTTTAGAGTTATGCGTGCGTGTGAATGACTGGTACGAAAGCGCTTTGATTTGTCTCTGCACAAGATTCAGCGCTATATAAACACCATTATCATTATTATAAACAAAGTATGTGAGAAATATTTGTTTTTAACTGATCAAGAAAGACGATGACAGAAGCTGAAAACGTGGAAGAAAAGGCGGGGTTGACAGGTCACTCACTTGTATCGGGAAAACAGCATCTCCACAAGTGGTTTGTGACTCTCACAGAAGCGCAACAGGCACCTCACGGAGCTCCTTGAATGATAATAAGGATAAAGATATTGATGATAATAAGGATGATACTAATCATCATTTTACTGCTACTACTACTACTTCGAAAACAATGAGGAGGAAGAGGAGGAGGAGCAGAAGAAGAAGAAAGAGGAGGAGGAGGAGAAGAAGCAGAAGAAACAGAAACAAAAGAAGATGATGAACAAGGAGGAGGAGGAGGAGAGGAGAAGAAGAAGAAGAAAGAAAGAAGAAGGAAAAGAGGAGGAGAAGGAGCAGAAGAAGAAAAAGAAGAAAAAGGAGAAGAAGAAGAAGCAGAAGCAGAAACAGAAACAGAAAAAAGTACTTATACCATGCCAGCATCCCCTTTAAAAATGAAAGAAAATGTGCATATTATACACAGTAAATTCTTACAGTAAAGTACCTGACTTAAAACACCATTACAAAAAAAAAAAAAAAAAAAAGAAGAAGAAGAGATTTTCAACAGATGATTTTCAGAACAGATTCAGATGAGTTCAGAACAAAACTGTGCACAGGGATCATCTAGGTGATCCAAACATCATCATGACCAGTCAACAAAAAAAACCATCATGAAAACTGACATGGAAAGAAACCATCAAAGTTGTTTCAACACCATGACCAGTCCTGTAAAGTTGTGAAAGTTCAGAATTAAAAAAACAACAACAACAACAAAAAATGTCAGGCTCCTAACTGAAAGCTGTACCAAACGTAATCATGTTACAGTGTGTGTGTTTGTGGATGGGTGTTCAGTGTGTGTTTGTGTGTGTGTGCATCTGCTTGTGTAGGTTTTTTTGGGGTTTTTTTTAAAGTGATTATTCACATCTGAAATTTGTAGTATTGTCTTGGTGTGTATAGATTTTGTTTTTCTGTTGTACGCCTTCATGTGCTGTTGTGTGGTAAAATGCATTATGGTACATAAACTGTTTCATGTGAGGCGCTTTGAGCCCCATTTCATGGGCAGTTTGCGCTACAGAAGTACTATATATTACTATTGTTATCAAATTATCAAAACTCACGCAGCAATGGAGATGTCGTTGTGAACAGTCAGCTTGTAAACAAGTTCGTCCATCAGGTTATGTGTGCCTTCCTCGGGCACTTTGGACAACGCCTTGCTGGAACCAGTACAGCACACATGATTTCCTGGCCACACACAACTCAACATTTTTTTTTCCCCTGTTCATTTAATGGTTCACTCAATTTTTACCTATCCTCTAACTGTTCTTGTACGTTTCTTCTTTTTTTTCTTCTTTTTATCATTATTATTATTTTTTTGTTGTTGTTGCTCTTGTATGTTTCTTTGAATTCATCCAGAATAACTGTTGTTGCTTGATCTTCCTTCTATTTTGTGTGAGTGTTTGGTTTTTCTTTTTGTTTTTATTCTCATGTCCTTTATCAAAAACTCATTACGCGCCATAAATAAATCAAATGGGAATATGGTAATTTTTCTGTTTGAAATTGATTAAAAAAAAAAAAAAATCCACCAAAAAAAGTTATGCAACATCAAATGCCAGCATCACCAACATGACTCTTTTCCTCCTGGTTTTCACAAAATGGTATACAGGAGTCATAATGGCTGCCGGAAAAAGGGCGCTAGTCAGGGGGGCAAAGGGGAAGTTACCTACTTCTGGGAGGTTATCGGCCGTAGCTACTTTCGTTTTCTCTGCATTGGCGGATAGTAGTTTGCACAGGACAGGAATGTCAGACCCCTGCCAGAGTCTGCACTAGTGGGTCACGCTTAAGTATGTGTAATTAAATGGTACTTTTTTATCGATATATGTTTTTTTTGTATTTAGCGCTAACATCCCGAACTTCTGCCCCTTTTATGTGTGCTAAGTGCTTGCTACACAAGGGATCTCAGTTTATCTTGTCGTCTAAATCACTAGTGTCCAGACATCCACTCAAGGTCAAGTGGAGGAGGAGAAAATAGTGATCAGTATGGGATTCGATCCCACACCTTCACATCCTCTTGCTTCCCAGGCAGACATACTGCCCACTGGACCAACATTCCTCTCCATTGATGATGCAGTGATGACAATGATGTCCTAGCACCATTTCATGTATTTCTGTTGTGTGACATCTGACATGCGCAATAGCCGAGTGGTTAAAGTGTTGGACTTTCAATCTGAGGGTCCCCGAGTTCGAATCTGGGTAAAAGGTGGTGATTTTTCTGATCTCCCAGGTCAGTATATGTGCAGACCTGCTAGTGCCTCAACCCCCTTTGTGTGTATACGCAAGCAGAAGATCAAATACGCACGTTAAAGATCCTGTAATCCATGTCAGCGTGCGGTGGGTTATGGAAACAAGAACATATCCAGCAAGCACACACCCCCCCTACCCCCCAAATTCCCCTGAAAATGGAATATGGCTGCCGACATGGCAGGGTAAAAACGGTCAAACACGTAAAATCCCACTCGTGTACATACGAGTGAACGTGGGAGTTGCAGCCCACGAACGAAGAAGAGAAGTGTGTGACATCATGTCTTACCCGTCACATCGGAGAATCTTCTCCATCATGGCCATCACTATGTTCACTGTTCTGGGGTCGTCTGACATCAGTAGCTGGAGCAACCAGGGGCTTTTCATCGCTGTACACACACACAGACACGCACACATGCACACACACACACAAACACACAATGCATGCACATACAAATCACACACACACACATATACACACAATACATGCACACACACACAAATTATTTACACACACACACACACACACACACACACACACACAAAACACACACAGAGATTATTTTCAAAGTCTGCTCATACCAAACAAAGTCAAATGTTAATGCATTTGCTTTAAATAATATGACTGAAATTGAAATTTCATTCCACTGAGACTAAGAAAGGCATGATGGCCATACATCCAACTGATTCTGATTTTACAATGTATACATCTTTCATTCCCTAAATATTCACAATAACCATTCCAACATACTGAAGTCTGCAAAAAGAAAAAACTTGTGTTATGTGTTCACTGTGTGCTTGTGACGCTTACCCAGCACACCATAAACTTCAGCTTGTTGCCGCTCTGTGTGTTGGCAATACCTTTACTTGCTTCTGAGAATACAATCATGTTTCACAGACACACACACACACACACACACACACACAAAGTAACTTTCAAAAGATCAGTGAAATCTGCTTGTTTCAATTAACCTTGAGAAACTGAAACCGAAACTTGAGAGAAAAATTCTTGCTGATTCAATTACTTGGATTTCCAAGCTGAAATCACAAAATAACAACAACAACACATATCCCCATCTACGTGTCACTGTTGTGAACATGAGACTGAAGACACTCTACAGCAAACGTTCCCAACACTAAAATACCCAGAAAGCACGATGGACACAAACGCTCAGACGCTTGCCTTCTTCACAGAGAAAGTAGTGTGCGTTGCAGAGGACGATCAAAGCGTCCAGCACCTCTCGGAAATTCACCACAAGATCTGTGCGGGCTTTGGCTGTCTCCTGGGCAAGTGAAGAATACATTCTCAGAGCAACACAGCGCATGCGCTAACATGAATGCACACACACACAAGCGCATGCATGTACACACAGAGACCGAATGCAAATACATTAACATAAAAATCTGGGTCTGTATATTGCTTGTGGTACATGTGTGTGTGAGTGTGTGTGTGTATGTATGTATGTGTGAGTGTGTGTGTGTGTGTGAGAGAGAGAGAGAGAGAGTATGAATGAGATGTGTGTGTGTGTGTGTGTGTGTGTGTGTGAGTGAAATGTTGGTGTCTGTAGGCATTTGCATGTGTGCCTATGCTTCTGTGTGTGTGTGTGTGCATGCGTGTGTGCATGTGCGTGCATGTGTGTGTGCATGTGTCACAGTGCGCATGCACGTGCATGCATGTGTGAGCGTGTGTATGTGAGCATGTATGTATACATGTGTGCAACATGCATGTGTGTAAGCATGTATGTATACATGTGTGCAATATGCATGTGTGTGTGTGTGTGTGTGTGTGTGTGTGTGTGTGTGTGTGTCTGTGTTCATGTATATACCATGTGCATGCATGTGTGCCTGTGTGTGTGCACACATACATACATGCATACATATATACATAGATCTCTCTCTTTCTATATAGACAGACAGACAGACAGACAGACAGATAGATAGACAGATAGACAGACAGACAAATAGATAGACAGATAGATAGCTACACAGATAGATAGACAGATAGAGACACATAAATAGATAGACAGACAGATAGACAGACAGACAGACAAAGCCAGACAAAGCAGCTACCTGTGACACAGTCATGTTGATGATGTGTTGCTGTAGGTGCTTGGCCAGGAGATAGAGGTGAGACACAGCTTTAGGCAGCTGCTCTTCGTACAGCTCCTGTCGGTCCGCTCCCACCAGGTCCAGACCTCGGCTTACCTGACTGTTGCACACACACACACACACACACACACACACACACACACACACACACACACATGTTTCAATTATCCTTTCACTCCTATTGGAGTATGGAGGATTACTACAAAATAATTATTTCATGCCCAGATTTAACATTTCCAAATGCTTAATTTACAACATCACATAGAAGCTGAGAAAACACAAACACAAACACACACACAGACATGCACACACACACACATATTAAGTAAACACACACACACATGTACATATATATATTTATTCACTGATTTATGAGCACATATGATTATCATATTAGTCAGTCTGTTCTTCTGCATTTGTCTGTCTGTCTGTCTGTCTGTCTATAGATGTGTGTTCCTGTCAGTGTCAGGATCTGTGTTCCTTCTCAGCAGATCCTGAAAAAATCAAACATAAGAAATCCTCCAGAAATCATGAAGAACCTTCAATGCTGGACGTATGTAGATCAACAGGACATGGTTTTTCCCCCCTTAAATACTGAGTGTATGTGTTTCACTATCAAAGTGGATTTTTGCTACAGAAGTTTGACATGGACAACTCTCTTGTTGCCATGGTTTCTTTTATGTGCACAAAGTGCATGCTTCAAATGTGACTTTAGTTTATTGTCTTATCCAAATGACTAGCACCCAAACCACCACTCAAGGTCTAGTGGAGAAGGAAATTCTTGCAAGAGTAGGATTTGATCCAGCGCGCTCAGGTTCTCTTGTTTTTTAGGCAGACGTGTTACCACTCGGCCACCACTCCACTTGTGGATGACATGAAGATGATGATATGAGTAATTATGTAGTGCCTATCTCTGGTCCAAGACCAAGCTCTAAGCACTTTACAAACACAGAGTCATTTGCGCAACAGGCTGCCTACCTGGGTAGAGCCAAATAACAGCTGCCATTTGGGGGCTCGTAATCGTTTCCTGTGTCATTCAATCAGGTTTCAGTTACACACACATAACTGATAACACTAATACAGACATTTACCCTGCCATTTAGGCGGCCATACTCCATTTTCAGGGGTGTGCATGCTGGGTATGTTCTTGTTTCCATAATCCATTGAATGCTGACATGGATTTCAGGATCTTTAACATGCATATTTGATCTTCTGCTTGGGCATACACAGGAAGGTGGTTCAGGCACTAACAGGTCTGCAAACAGGTTGACCTGGGAGATCAGAAAAATCTCCACCCTTTACCCACCGGGCTCCGTCCCCGAGATTCGAACCCGGGTCCCTCAGATTGAAAGTCCAATGCTTTAACCACTCGGCTATCGTGCCCGTCATGCAATGGTTCTGTCCCCACCTGATCAGCATGGCAAGTCTGGCCGCTGTCCTCCATTCCCCAGGCAGTATGGAGAAGTCCTGTCGCACGATGATGATCAGCATGTGGAGGATGTTGTAGTCCCAGACTTCTTTGCGGACCTGTGCACCTTCAGGTGTCCCTGCTGGTGCCGTGTCCAAAATGTCTGGGGAGAAAACATTGAAACTAAATAATATAATAGTAACCATCATAAAAGTTACATGTTAAAGGTCCCGTAACCTTTCAAGACTGTAGTGGTAGCACATTCCAAGTGCCTTCCCTGCTGTGGTCATGAGTAATGACCTGCATGTTAAATATTGTTTGTATATGAGTTATGAGACTGAGTGGGGAAGTGTGACTGAATTACTGTTTCATGTGCTTATATATATCTTTAAATTGGTTACTTTTACACAAAGTGTCTGTAATGTTTCATTTTACTCAAGTAGCTGGACTTTATGTTATAGTAATATAAGGGTGGTGAATCATTTTATCTCATTTTTATTATTACACTTTCGAAATGTTACATATCTGTTTTTACTGTAAAGCACAGTGAGCCTGCTCTTGAAATCAGGGAACGGTGCCATATAAGCCTCCACATCATTGTCATTATTATATTCAAATTCACTGTATCAAAGGTTTGCCATAAGGTGGGGCCTAATCCTGTCCTTCTGCCGCTTTTAACCTTCCCTGACTGTACAGGTAGCCATTCACACCTGGATGAGGAGGGGAAAGTTGGAGCAAAGTCACTATCCCCAAGGACACAACACTGTGATGAAATGGGGCCTCTGGCTCTGAGCACTGGATCAGAAGTTCAACACCTAACTGATCTGGTAATGGCACCTCCGAAATAAATTGTGTGCATGAGTGTATGTGTTATTATTCCCGATGGAGTCTCCCGTCGGTCCAACGGTGAGTAGGCAAACAGGCTTATCTGTCGGTGTGTGTCCTCATATGGGAGAAGAAGCTGATTCTGGATGCGCAGCACTTCCCACAGGTGTTGCAAGGGAAAACATCTCCAGAAATTGAGCCCTGCTTCCTTCGCTCACGTTTCTCCTTAATGGCCAGCGTTCTCTTGTTTTCAAACGTCTTTATGCCACTAGAGCACAGCATTCTCCAGCAAGAGTGGTCAAGGGCATCAGTTTCCCAGGAAGCGATGTCTATGTCACAGGCTTTGAGGTTTGTCTTCAAGGTGTCCTTGAAGCGCTTGCAGGGTCTTCAAAGTTCACGGTGGCCTTCCTTCAGCTGGCCATACAAAAGCATCTTCGGGATCCTGCTGTCTGTCATGCGGGCGTGTCCTGGATCATGTGTTATTATACATACTGCATTTTAACAACTAGGTATATTTGTGAGTTAAGTGTCCTTAACATGTGTGTGTGTGTGTGTGTGTGTGTGTGTGTGTGTGTGTGTGTGTGTTGCATGTGCACATGATTTATTTGATCGGTGTGCAATGATATTTATATACAACAAAGCAGTTGACCAAGAACTTAAACACCAGTGCCATTACTGTTTCATTTTGTGCATGATAAATGTGCTTTGGTGACTAAAATGTGTAACTGAGCTGGAATGGTTAATCAATTTTATTCCATTTGTAACCAAGTTTGATACTATGTGTGCATGCAAGCAGATTTGTGTTGTCATGCATGTGTTTGTGTGTGTGTGTGTGTGTGTGCATGTGTGCATTTGTGTGCGTGCATGTATGTGTGTGCATGCGTGCGTGCATGTGTGTGCATGAGTGTGTGCATGTGTGTGCATGCGTGCGTGCGCACATGTGTGTGTGTGTGTGTGTGTGTGTGTGTGTATTTGCTGGGATCATTAGTGTGAAATTATTGTGTTGTAACACCATCAGGTTTATGTGTGTAGCGGTGTGCATATATGCACATCTGCATATATATATATATATATATATATGTGTGTGTGTGTGTGTGTGTGTGTGTGTGTGTGTGTGTGTGTGCGCGCGCGCGCGCGCGCGCGAGCGCATACTCGTGCGTGCATGTTTTGGTGAATTTGGTATGTGGGTATGTGTGCGTTTCACAAGTTTTTCAACTGCTGTCAAAGTTGTTCTGCCTCGAAATACAATCAGAAAGTATTTATCCCAATACATTGTATATGTTCGTCACATAAAACAGAGTGAACAATAAAGAAAAAGGAAAAAACAGAGATTATTCTTTAAATTTCCAAATTTATCAGAACGGTCAGAACCTTTCAGTTTCTCCAGAACTGCAGGCATTCGTCGTTCTCTGGTGTCAGCCAATTGCTTGGCTAAATTCAGCACCCGGTGATCGGATGAACTTGGTCTTGGACTTGTCATTTTGCTTGCTTTGGTTTCTCAAACACTTGTACAGAAAAATAATCCACCACACGAGGACAGCTGTTACTGTTCAAAAAAATCTGGCACCAAACAAGTTCATACTTGTGGAATTACATTGGTCTCCCCTGTCGCACAGGAAGCAGAAATCGAAATGTGCGAGAATAACCTCCCCTGTCGCCGTCAGTCGGTATTTGGCACTTACAAAAGGCACCGAAACGTTCCCAAACCGAACCAGCGCAAGACCTCTCTCTTTAACCACTAATTCTATTTTTAGATCAGTGCGCTTAAACCCTGTGCGTGGTCAAGCCTTGAGGGGTTATCTAATAATGTTAGCAAGAGAAGGTAACGGAAAACTGGGATTCTAAAAAGGACAGACAATGTTAAATAACCAGGTCCAAGGAGGACATGACAAGCATTTCGGGCAGATCAAGTGCAGGACGACTGGTACTCCTTTTTCCCGAGCACCATCAGGGACTGGAACACCCTACGCGTGGTCGAAACAGCCTCCACTACACCGGCATCGCTCTTGACAGCATCTTGCTATCTGGCATGGATTAGAGACTTAACGAAATGCTAGAGTCGTTGAGTTGGCCCACTGGAGAAGCGACGCAAGACCTCCAGGCTCTAGGCTGTCGGTGCTGTACAAAATTTACACCAGTCAAGCCCACTATCCAAACCTCAAAAGGAAACTTAGCCCACTGTCGTCTCGCCAACACCCAGGACACAAACAATTTTCCATCATCACCACCAGAACACAGTACAGAGGCTCTTCATTTTTACCCAGAACCTTCATAGACTGGAACTGCCTGCCCCAAGTAGCTGTGGAGGCCAGAACGCTCGACACTTTTGTGTCAAGGGTCTCCAAGCAGTAAACAACACTTCCATTGCCACCACACCCCACCCTACCCCCACTTCTCCCACCCCGATCCCATTACTTCCTCCCATATCCCGTTACTTCCTGTCCCTCCAAACCCCTGAATTCCCCTGAACAGCAGTGGAATGATGCCACCTTCACCTCCACTTCTTCACATCATCAAGGAACACCAACTATAAAATAGTAGTTGTGAACCCCCCCCCTTCCCCAGGTTTAGGTGCCAGAATAATCAATGTATATGATTGTGGGCCCTAAACAACAAAGAACTGTTCGATCCTCCTCTACCCCCTCCCAGTCCCTCGGTCCATCCATCCTTGCCCATCTTTACCCCATGTGCACCAAGGTAAAATGCTGCATCCCCCAAAGTCAAAGTAGTTAATCAACTTGTTGATCGTTGCTACTCAACTTGAAGAAGGAAAATGGGATGAGAGGGTCATTCGGCAAGCGAGTGCATGCACAAACACACCACACACCATCTGAAGACCCACATAAAATCTTTATCTAGTGAACTTTGGAAAGAACACAAAAATAAACACACATACACATATTTAATGACATCCTACAGACCCCTCCCCCTTCCCCCAAAAAAACAACACACACTCAGGGCCCTTACAAGGCACATGGAATGAAAGATAAAGTGCAAGAAAATCCAAAAGAAAGTGAGGGAGACGGGGCCGGAGGGGGGGTGGGGGGGGGGGGGGGTGGAGGGGGGGCAGATTGGGGTTAGGGGGGGATAGTTTGTGAAGTATTCCCCAGTGTTAATATCACTGCTAAGAACATATGACTATTTGTGTTGATTTCTTAAGTACATTAATACATTAACTTTCAATTAAATTTGTTTTAAAACTGGCTTCTAATCATTGAAGACACTCTGGGTGTTTATGGGAAGATGGGACCACCATCAAATAGCATCCATTTCGCAGGACCATCTTTGAGTTGCTTCCGACCAACGCTGCTGCCGCCAACATTTCTCAGACCTTGTTGATGACAAGATATTTCATTAATCGGCACAGGAGTAAATCCCAGTCACATAATCTTCTGGCTATATGGATCTCGGTAGCATCATTATTGATCATTTACCTTAGTGATCAAACTTCAAAGAAACATATTGTCCTAACTTGTGTAGCTATTCATGCCCTGCTTTCATGGTGATTTCAGTTGTGATTTCCATTTCTTTTTTCTTATGCTTTTGTGGGCTGCTGTTCCAATGTCCACTATTATATAGGACTGGACTTGTACATGTTTTTACCTCACCATGTAGGTAACCATACTCCAGTTTCAGCAGTGTGCATGCCTGTTATGTCCTTGTTTCAATAACCCATCAAACGGTAACATGGATTACAGGATCTTTAATGTGTGTTGATCTTTTGCATGCATATTGTTTACACACAAGGGGGTTTCAGGCACAACAGATCTGCACATCTGTTGACCTGGCAGATCACAGAAATCACCATCCTCACGACCAAGATTCGAACCCAGGATTCTCAGATTGAAAGCCCAACGCTTTAACCACTTGGCTGTTGCACCGATCATCCTCATTTCCAAATTCATTCATGCCAGTTTTTGTGTCAGCAGATCTTTGGGGACTGTCTCTGGTCTTCACACTAAAAGATACTTATTCTGCCTGCTTAGTAACTCTGTCATTGTCAACGGGGTGAGGGGATGGACGAGGGGTGAATCGGTGGTGTTCAGTAACTTGATTATTGTTGTCAGAGGGAGGGTTCTGGGCAGGGGGATAGGTTGGAGGAGTGGGGTGGTGTGCAGGGGTGTGGACGGGAAAAGCGCTGGAAGATGTCTTTCTGTCCCCAGAAATGCTTAGTCCATATGACCCGCCACCGGACAACTCGGGAGCACAGTTACCAACTTCATGGCCACCGACTCCAAATTTTTGGAACGATCACGTTCCTTCCTTAAGTTTTTTTGTTGTTTTTTTATAGTTGACTTCATCAAGTTTTTGCATCTTATACATATTATTATTATTAGCAGTAGTTCTTTTTTTATGTATTTATCCAATATTTATTTACTCTTTTTTTTTCTTTTTTTTTTCTCAAGGCCTAAGTGCATTGGGTTACGCTGCTTGGCAGATGCAGTGTAGCGTATATGGATTTGTCCGAACGCAGTGACGCCTCCTTGAGCTACTGAAACTAAAACTGAAACGGATGGGAATTAACTGGTGATGTCCTGTGTATGTTAAATCAAAGAATGCACAACTGAACTCCAGTATAAAGACTCGGCAGCAGTGCAAGGTCTCCTTTGCTGTGTGCTGTGATGGTATAACTGCTGTAACTGTGACAGAGTTAGTTTGAATGTGGCAGAGCACAGTGGAGGCAAGCAGCATGAGAGAGATGTCACTGAGAAGGTGCACAAAAGATGCAACAGCATTAACCCTTTCAACCCTGTGGTGTTTTATAGCCTTGGCAGACTCCCATGCCACATTGATGTGGAGGTAAAAAAACTGCACAAAATGCAGTTTTATCTCCACACTACATGTGGACACGCCCAGAATTACTGTAGAAGTTAGTTTCCTCTCTTTGCTGTTTATGCATATGTATGAATGTGCAAACCATTCCAATGAGACAGATTTTGATGCCAGAGCAATGCTCAACTGCATGGCTCAATGAGTGAAAAAAAAAGCAAAAAAAAAAGCAAAACACGACACAAGTGTTTACGCACCGCTCAACTGGTGGCTAGGCATTATGTCATTTTTCTCTACCACCGGTAAAGCAGTGGTCAGGGCTCAAAGGGTTAAAGCAAATGAAACTATTAATGCACTGTGATCTTAAAAAAAAAAAAAAAAAAAAACATGAGTGAGATTAGCATACAAATGTACATACATACATACACTAAGTGTCTCTGTGTCAATGTTGGTGCATGGATGTGAAAGTGCATTTGTGTGTTGATCAGAATATGACAGAAAGGTCAATGGCTAAAAAGTGTTGTGCACAGAACGCTCTGCAACTGAAACAGGTAAACAACAACAGCTCATTTACCTTTATCCCTTTCTTTATTCAAACCAATACTCGAACATTCAAACATGTTTGAAAGCATCGTCTTTCTATTCATATGATCTCAAACATACCACAAGAAAAAACAGATGATGTGACTGTTTGATCAAGGTATCACATGCAGGAGACTCAAAAACACATTTCCCCATGCTGACACCACACACAACAGGCTTCCAAAATATACCAGTTCACTTCTATGCAGCATTAGGAACACACACCACATCTTTGATCACTTATCTGTAGTTACATGATGAAGGTAAATTATAAAATGCAAACAAGTTTAAAACTCATGCAGTTCATGATTAGTTTACTGGTAATAACTAGGGAATATCTGCATTTTTAATTCATGATAATACCCCCAGCCAACCTATCAAACACAACTATAGAATGTTTATATCAAAAACACCACCACACTGAAAACAATACAATTTGAAATGATGCAACAGTGAAAGAAACAGTAAAAAGACAGTTTCTTGTGTGCAGCATTAGACTGTGTCCCCCCAAACCAGCCCAATATACGCTGAAATGATTTCATTATGTTCTTAATGCATTTCAACTGGCTGGCTTTGGCAGCACACGTGGCGTTAAAGCTTTTGGGTTGCAGGTTATGGAATGATTTTATCTAGGTGAGAGTTACACAAGGTGAGTTCTTGTCTGAGCAGACCCAAAACAGAACAATAAGCAGGACTGACCCATGGCTTGTGTTTGCGTACATACAAATGACCCAGGTTTGTTGATCCTACATTGCACAATATGTATACATTGCATAATGATCACTGTACACATTTTGTTTTTCCAAAACAGATAAGAAGAGGGGCTTCATAAGTAAATAAATGTAGAAATCTTTTAAGTCTCTGGATGTAGAAGATCTGACCAAGATATGTACAATTTTATGTGATTCTTCAGCTGTGTAATAAAAATAACTTGTGCATATCTTCTTTAAAATATTGAATAAACAACAGAGCTAAGCATGTTTGTACACTCACCCTCAACAGCCACTATATGAAGTATGAGTTTTGTGCTTGATCAATTTCTCTTCAATACAAGACAGGGGAAAAGAAAGGACTCTGTAAAGCTTTTGATGCTGGAGCAAAACTTTAAGGTAACATACACAGAGATGTCAACCCTCTGAACCCCTTTCAGGATTTTGGGAGGAGGGAACTTTACAAACTTTTTTAGGAACACTCAGACCCTCAGTCACAATGGCATTCATATCCTTACCTTCACAGCATGCATTCATTTGCCTGCAACAATGTCAAAGTCTCTGTTTTGAGGCTAACTGTTACTGACAGATCAGGCTGGCTTTGTGAAACTGCCACAAAGCTCACTGAAAAGAAAAAGCAGGAAAGTGACTGTAGTCGTGAAAATGAACTTGTCAGAATAATATGGCATCAGTGTAACACTGGTACAAATTGAGTGTTGGGTGATGATCTCACAATTATGTATTTATGTTGTGACAAAAAGGCAGCCAATCAGTTTTGTTGTAATACCTGTATCAGTATGTAGACTGAAGTAAATGGCAAGAGCTCTCTCTCTTCCCGAACTGCAAATGGTGTGCAGGTGGTATGACTGCATCGCAATGTATTTGTAAAATCACCATCACCAGCCTCCATCATGCATAGTGAGAGCAGCGCAACATTAAGAATAGCCATATAAAGATATGAAGTTGAGACAGTTGGCATCACTGCATATATTGCACGCCGTTTAGATTTTAGAGCTCCACAAAGGAAAACACATTTGCAGTTGAGCAAGGTCCACAGATTCCCTGAGTTTTTTCATGCATGCACTGAATGAAATGATGTAGGTGACATTAACTGTGGCTCATGTAGTGTGTGTGTGTGTGTTTGTGCCCTTAGCATGCATAATTATAATGCTGTTGAACTGTTGAAAGAACAGAAAGAGTGGGACTGGAGTGTTTTGTGAGCAATGATGCTGACATACATAGAACTTCTTCAGTCTTCCTCTGGCTCACCCAAATCAGGTGGGTTTTTAAAAAATTAATTTACTTCTCTTTTTTTCTTTTCTTTCTTTTTTTTTTTTTTTTTGCATTTGTGGGCTGCGACTCCCACATACCCTTGGATGTACGAGTGGGCTTTTCCATGTATGTCCATTTTTGCCCTGCCATGTCAGCAGCCATGCTCATTTTCTGTGGTGTGCACATTGAGTATGTTCTGGTTTCCATAATCCATCCAGTGCTCACATGGATCACAGGATTTTTAACGTTTATTTCATCGTCTGCATGCGCACACACATACACATGGAGGGGGTTCAGGCATTTGCAGAGGTCTGCTCGTATGATGACCTGGGAGATCGGAAAAATCTCCAACATTAACCTGCCAGGTGAGCCAAGACCGAGGATCAAACTCAGGAAACTAAAGTGAGAATCCATCACTCTAACCATTTGGCCACAGCACCAGTCGTTTAGGAGCTAACATGAATCCTGTTTCACACTTATAACTTGCCATGGAATGCAGTTTCCAATCCAAAAGCAGTGACAGGCTTCTCATAGTACTGGCAAGTGTAATTCCCCATGAAAAGGCAGTGTTCACAGTGTCAAGGAAATCTATGAATTACTGAACACACACACAAAATCAAAAACTGGGAATACTGCTCAAGAAAATCAACAGAAACTGATTGGTGTGGGCTCAAACGTTTAGACCAGTCACTTTCCTGGTGTTTGGGTTTGCTTCAGTCACAAATACAGCAAGTGCAGGAAAAAAATGTACATAGGTCAAATCTGAGTATGGGTGATGTGCTTCGTCAGAGACATATCATGGTAATTGTGAGAATGTTACAGATAATAGGGAAATATTATGTGACTTAAAACAACACTATCTTTACATTAACCTGTCATTTCATCCTTTATATGGTAGTACTGAAGTAATCTCTATAACAAAATAGCTGCTTCATTCAGAACACAGGAAATTCCAGACTGTGGGAACATAGTGGTATAACACCCGCAGAACAAAGACAAACCTTGCTGGGGTGCAGCCTCGCTAAACAAAATCATGAACTATAAATGAATTTCATATCAGCAGCTGACTTGACTCTCACGCTAGAACTGCACAGAGTCCAAGATGCTGGGATACAGTTGAAAAAAGCCCTGCACACACACACAACACAGAAAACCAATTCAGCCACTGTCAGCTTGGAAAAAACAAACAAAAAAGAAAACCAACAAAATATGAACATTAGAAGGAAAAGAAAAAAAAACGGGAGCTGGGGGTATAGGCCTGATTGTTGGTTTCATGTAAACTAAGCACTGAAAAAGATTTTTTTTTATAAATTTCAGCAAAAATTTAAAAAAATCTAACGATGCAAAATAAAAACCTCCAGTAAAGCGGAGTTTCATTCACTGACGCTAGAACCCCAAATCACACACAGCTCACCTTAATCAAACCAGACACCAGCTGTTAAATGTTTCATTTTGCACACAAAATTTCCTTTCAAATGAAACAAAACAAGGCACAGCAGAAAACCCGACAATGTGGTGTTGACAGACTGACCAAAATGAATGTCATTTCTTGTAGCTATTCACAGGGTTTGATTAACTACAGCAGGGTGCACTTGGCTGGTTGTCTCAACTGTGTTGCCACAAAATTTGGCCAAACAGAGCAAACCAACAGGCCTAGTTTGCATCAGTTTGACATTACCATCATATTGTTATTATGAGCATTTACGCCTGATCTTGAAATATAAGCCCTAGGCATTTACAAATAGAAAACAACCCACACCAAATAAACAAACATAAATATCAAAAAGGAAAAATTGGACACAAGATACAAATGATTAAATTATTCATTCCCTACCTCTACAGACACACACCCAAACACACACGTGCACACACACACGTCATAGTAAACAATAATAAATAGTACACAATCAAAATACAATGTACAAATTCTGAAACTCTCTAAACTCATTACCCACTGATAATCATTTTAGTTCATACTGGAAAGGGATAAGTTTCAGTTTCAGTTTCAGTTGCTCAAGGAGGCGTCACTGCGTTCGGACAAACCATATACGCTACACCACATCTGCCAAGCAGATGCCTGACCAGCAGCGTAACCCAACGCGCTTAGTCAGGCCTTGAGAAAAAAAAAACAACAAAAAAAAAAGGGGGAATAAATAATAGATAAGCTCACATAAATAAATAAATAAATGAATAATAATTATAATATAGAAAAAGGTAGTAGTAATAATAATAGTAATACTAATAAAATGATTAAAAAAAATACAAGGACTTACAAGGAAAGGGATAAGCAGTTGAGAATTATTCAAAAGGGGAAAAGGTGGGTCTTCAGACTGGATTTGAAAGACTGCATTGAAGATGAGTGACAGAGAGGCTGAGGAAGTTAATTCCAAAAGACATGGTACAGTATACGACACCAAATCCTAGCCTTCACAATGAAACAGGGAAACAACGGTCTTCAGAATGAAATGAACGAATCTTCAGAATTGACTTACTTACAATGAAACTTGGAAACAACTGGTCTTCGGAATGAAATGAATGATTCGTCAGAATTGACAGTCTATACAATAAAACATGGAAACAACAGACTTCAGAATGAAATAAATGAATCGTCAGAACTGAACTGGGCTTCGGAATGAAATGAATGATTCGTCAGAATTGACAGTCTATACAATAAAACATGGAAACAACAGACTTCAGAATGAAATAAATGAATCGTCAGAACTGAACTGGGCTTCGGAATGAAATGAATGATTCGTCAGAATTGACAGTCTATACAATAAAACATGGAAACAACAGACTTCAGAATGAAATAAATGAATCGTCAGAACTGACAGTCTTACAATGAAACATGGAAACGACTGACAACAGAATGAAATGAATGAATCGTCAGAACTGACAGTCTTTACAATGAAATTTGGAAACACCTGGTCTTCAGAATGAAGTGAATGAATCGTCAGAACTGACAGTTTTTATAATGAAACATGGAAACAACTGACTTCAGAATGAAATGAATGAACTGTTAGAACTGACAGTCTTAACAATGAAACAGGGAAACAACGGTCTTCAGAATGAAATGAACGAATCTTCAGAATTGACTTACAATGAAACTTGGAAACAACTGGGCTTCGGAATGAAATGAATGATTCGTCAGAATTGACAGTCTATACAATGAAACATGGAAACAACAGACTTCAGAATGAAATAAATGAATCGTCAGAACTGAACTGGGCTTCGGAACGAAATGAATGATTCGTCAGAATTGACAGTCTATACAATAAAACATGGAAACAACAGACTTCAGAATGAAATAAATGAATCGTCAGAACTGAACTGGGCTTCGGAATGAAATGAATGATTCGTCAGAATTGACAGCCTATACAATAAAACATGGAAACAACAGACTTCAGAATGAAATAAATGAATCGTCAGAACTGACAGTCTTACAATGAAACATGGAAACGACTGACAACAGAATGAAATGAATGAATCGTCAGAACTGACAGTCTTTACAATGAAATTTGGAAACACCTGGTCTTCAGAATGAAGTGAATGAATCGTCAGAACTGACAGTTTTTATAATGAAACATGGAAACAACTGACTTCAGAATGAAATGAATGAACTGTTAGAACTGACAGTCTTAACAATGAAACATGGAAACTATTTTTTTCTTCTTTTTTTGTGGGCTGCAAATCCCACCTTCACTCTATGTATACGAGGGCTTTTACTCTCATGACCGTTTTTATGTATACGAGGGCTTTTACTTTCATGACCGTGACCGTTTTTATGTATATGAGGGCTTTTACTTGCATGACCGTTTTTATGTATACGAGGGCTTTTACTTGCATGACCGTTTTTACCCCATCATGTATGCAGCCATACTCTGTTTTCGGGAGTAAACATTGAAACAACTCGTCTTCAGAATGAAACGAATCATCAGCAATGACAGTCTTTACAATGAAACAGGGAAATAACTTGTCTTCAGAATGAAATGAACGAATCGTCAGAACTGACCTTGAACAGGTCGGTGCAGTGCACGATGCTGGTGGTGTCGCCCATCTCCCGAATGGAGTGCATACTGAGCTGTGGCGCCCCCACGTCAATCGTCTGCATGCCCAGCTTGGCCGACATGATGGGGCCGATGGTGGACCCACAGGGAGAGTCGTTCCGCACCACAAAGTCCTGCACAGGCAGAACAAGTTAGTGAATTTCTTCTTCTTCTTCTTTGTTCCTGGGCTGCAACTCCCACATTCACTTGTATGTACTTGAGTGGGCTTTTATGTGTATGACCGTTTGTACCTGCCATGTAGGCAGCCATACTCCGTTTTTGGGGGGTGTGCATGCTGGTTATGTTCTTGTTTCCACAACCCACCGAACTCCGACATGAATTAAAGGATCTTCAAAGTGCATATTTGATCATCTGCACATCTGCTTGCATATATTCACAAAGGGGGTTCAGGCAGAAGCAGGTCTAAATATATGTTGACCGGGGAAATTGGAAAAATCTCCACCATTTACCCACCAGGCACATTTACCGAGACTCGAACCTGGGACCCTCAGAATGAAAATCCAACGCTTTAACCACTCAGCTACTGCGCCCGTCAGTGAATCTGATTACAGGGGTTCGCTTCAGTTCAGTTTCTCAAGGAGGTGTCACTGCATTCAGACAAATCCATACATGCTGCACACATCTGTGACCACCAAGTTCTGAACAGACTGACAGACCAACAGAACAAGTCATCTGTGACCGTAAGTTTTCTACAAAAAACAGAACGGCATACAATAGTTCCTGGTAATGGGTAATTAGAGACTTGGACTTTTAGTCTGAAGGTCCTGGGTTCAAATTTCGGTCATGGCACCAGGTGATGAAAGGTGGAGATTAAAAAAAAAGAAAAAAAAGATCTCGAAGGTCAACAGATTAACAGAATCACAAAAACTAACAAACGAACCCAAATTATGGCCTTTCATGCCCTATTCTCATGGTGACCTCAGTTTCAATACTCCTTTACTTCCGTGCTTTGGGTAAGTTTTGTCAAGGTCTTCAGTGTCAGTGGATTCATGGGGGACTGTCGTTAGAAGGATGTGGTGGCAGTCTCCACTCTGGGGGAGATGCTCACTCAGTCTGGCTCTGCTACTAGGCTATCATTGTCATCAGTAGGGGGCTTAGTAGGTGGTGTCCTAAGTATGTTAGAACAGTCACTACTGAACACCACCGATGTGACTCAGTAGCAGTGCAGGGTCTCCTCTGGTGTGTGGCCTCCTGGCGACCTAAATTGATAGTTCCCTGTGGAATGCTGGCACTAGGACTGCGACAGACGAACATGGGTGTGGTTGTGTTTAGGGGGGAGATGGATGGGGACGGTGGGGGGGGGGGGGCTCCGAATGAGTGGTATGGGAGTAGTGCCACTGAAATGGTGCAGATGATGGGGCAGCAAAAAAACAAAAAAAAAAAAAAAACAAACAAAAAAAACCACAACCCCCCCCCAAAAAAAAATTAACAACTGAAAACTATAGACAAGTGCATTGGTTTACCTGCAGAGGGACCTTGACCTGACTGGCCACTTGGCGTAGAATGGCGGTGGTGATGGCAGTGGTGGCATAGCGCTGGTTGGCATTAAACTTGATCACCACACCCTGGAAAAGAGAGGGGGAAAGGGGCAGAATGGTCAACACGCTCAGCCAATACGGAGAGTCCGTGAGGGTGTGGGTTTGAATCCTGCTCGTGCCCTTTCTCCCAAGTTTGACTGACGAATCAAACTGAGCGTCTAGTCATTCGGATGAACGATAAACTGAGGTCCCGTGTCTAGCACGCACTTGGCGCACTGAAAAAGCCACCACCACAACGAGAGCTCCTCTGGCATAATTTTGTATAAGAAAACCACTCTGACAGATACACACATATACAAGCATGCACTCAAGGCCTGACTTAGTGCGTTGAATTATGCTGCTGGTCAGGCATCTGCCTAGTAGATGTGGTGTGAAGTATATGGATTTGTCCGAACACAGTGATGCCTCCTTGAGAAACTGAAACTGAAACTGGAAAAGGGGAGTTCTTTCATAATATGCTCCCTTTTTTGGCCAGTAGTATACTGACTGTGTCAAACTGGGCCCAGCCACATGGCCAAATTTTGAGGCTAAAGCAGTGATGAGACAGACTGGTTCCAGGCCAGCTTCTGCCTCGTTTAATAATGGTGGAAATACTCCATGCTGATGGGAGCAAACCATGCTCAGCACAATTCTGGCTCAGCAGTCTGTCTCAGTACTGTGTTAGCAACAACAACCAAACACACACACACACACATATATAGATATAGATAGATAGAGATAGAGATAGAGATGTATCAGGCCAACAGAGCAAAGCCACTGGCAACAGCTTGCACCAGTTTGATATGGTAAGTATTTTATTGTACTGTACTGTACTGTGCTGTATTGTATTGTGTTGTATTGAATTGCATTGCACTGCATTGTGTTGTATTGTATTGTACTGCATTGTGTTGTATTGAATTGCATTGCACTGCATTGTGTTGTATTGTACTGCATTATATTGTGTTGTGTTGCTGCATTGTACTCTATTTCTCTTTGTCAAAACAGATTTCTCTGTGTGAAATTTGGGCTACTCTCCCCAGACAGAGAGAGCACATCACTACAATCCAGTGTGTGCCACCTTTTTTCCCCCCTTTCTGTTTTTACTACCTGTAAGTGTATCTGTTTTCAAATCAAAGTGGGTTTTTCTACAGGACTCTGCCAGGGACAGGAAAGATGGGAACAGAACCAGCATGCACCATAGTGGCAAGACAGAGATCAGGGATAAGAAGAGCCTGCTTCACTGACTCACCTTGTGGAAGGACGGCTGATGGTTCGCTTCATGCTTCTCTCTGCACATCAATATAAAACAGTAATAACACAGCGTTTTCTCTCTGCACATCAATATAAAACAGTAATAACACAGCGTTTTCTCTCTGCACATCAATATAAAACAGTAATAACACAGTGATTTCTCTCTGCACATCAATATAAAACAGTAATAACAGTGATTTCTCTCTGCACATCAATATAAAACAGTAATAACATAGTGATTTCTCTCTGCACATCAATATAAAACAGTAATAACACAGCGTTTTCTCTCTGCACATCAATATAAAACAGTAATAACAGTGATTTCTCTCTGCACATCAATATAAAACAGTAATAACAGTGATTTCTCTCTGCACATCAATATAAAACAGTAATAACACAGTGATTTCTCTCTGCACATCAATATGAAACAGTAATAACACATCGTTTCCCCTCTGCACATCAATATAAAACAGTAATAACACATCGTTTCCCCTCTGCACATCAATATAAAACAGTAATAACAGTGATTTCTCTCTGCACATCAATATAAAACAGTAATAACAGTGATTTCTCTCTGCACATCAATATAAAACAGTAATAACAGTGATTTCTCTCTGCACATCAATATAAAACAGTAATAACACAGCGTTTTCTCTCTGCACATCAATTTAAAACAGTAATAACAGTGATTTCTCTCTGCACATCAATATAAAACAGTAATAACACAGTGATTTCTCTCTGCACATCAATATAAAACAGTAATAACACATCGTTTCCCCTCTGCACATCAATATAAAACAGTAATAACACATCGTTTCCCCTCTGCACATCAATATAAAACAGTAATAACAGTGATTTCTCTCTGCACATCAATATAAAACAGTAATAACAGTGATTTCTCTCTGCACATCAATATAAAACAGTAATAACAGTGATTTCTCTCTGCACATCAATATAAAACAGTAATAACACAGCGTTTTCTCTCTGCACATCAATATAAAACAGTAATAACAGTGATTTCTCTCTGCACATCAATATAAAACAGTAATAACACAGCGTTTTCTCTCTGCACATCAATATAAAACAGTAATAACAGTGATTTCTCTCTGCACATCAATATAAAACAGTAATAACACAGTGTTTTCCCTCTGCACATCAATATAAAACAGTAATAACACAGTGATTTCTATCTGCACATCAATATAAAACAGTAATAACACATCGTTTCCCCTCTGCACATCAATATAAAACAGTAATAACAGTGATTTCTCTCTGCACATCAATATAAAACAGTAATAACAGTGCTTTCTCTCTGCACATCAATATAAAACAGTAATAACAGTGATTTCTCTCTGCACATCAATATAAAACAGTAATAACAGTGATTTCTCTCTGCACATCAATATAAAACAGTAATAACAGTGCTTTCTCTCTGCACATCAATATAAAACAGTAATAACAGTGATTTCTCTCTGCACATCAATATAAAACAGTAATAACACAGTGTTTTCTCTCTGCACATCAATATAAAACAGTAATAACAGTGTTTTCTCTCTGCACATCAATATAAAACAGTAATAACACATCGTTTCCCCTCTGCACATCAATATAAAACAGTAATAACAGTGCTTTCTCTCTGCACATCAATATAAAACAGTAATAACAGTGCTTTCTCTCTGCACATCAAAACAGTAATAACACAGTGATTTCTCTCTGCACATCAATATAAAACAGTAATAAGATAGTGTTTTCTCTCTGCACATCAACATAAAACAGTAATAACAGTGATTTCTCTCTGCACATCAAAACAGTAATAACAGTGTTTTCTCTCTGCACATCAACATAAAACAGTAATAACACAGCGTTTTCTCTCTGCACATCAACATAAAACAGTAATAACACAGCGTTTTCTCTCTGCACATCAATATAAAACAGTAATAACAGTGATTTCTCTCTGCACATCAATATAAAACAGTAATAACAGTGTTTTCTCTCTGCACATCAATATAAAACAGTAATAACACAGCGTTTTCCCTCTGCACATCAATATAAAACAGTAATAACAGTGATTTCTCTCTGCACATCAATATAAAACAGTAATAACAGTGATTTCTCTCTGCACATCAATATAAAACAGTAATAACACAGCGTTTTCTCTCTGCACATCAATATAAAACAGTAATAACAGTGATTTCTCTCTGCACATCAATATAAAACAGTAATAACAGCGTTTTCTCTCTGCACATCAATATAAAACAATAACACAGTGTTTGCTCTCTGCACATCAATATAAAACAGTAATAACACAGCGTTTTCTCTCTGCACATCAATATAAAACAGTAATAACAGTGATTTCTCTCTGCACATCAATATAAAACAGTAATAACAGTGCTTTCTCTCTGCACATCAATATAAAACAGTAATAACAGTGTTTTCTCTCTGCACATCAATATAAAACAGTAATAACAGCGTTTTCCCTCTGCACATCAATATAAAACAGTAATAACAGTGATTTCTCTCTGCACATCAATATAAAACAGTAATAACACAGCGTTTTCTCTCTGCACATCAATATAAAACAGTAATAACAGTGATTTCTCTCTGCACATCAATATAAAACAGTAATAACACAGTGATTTCTCTCTGCACATCAATATAAAACAGTAATAATACAGCGTTTTCTCTCTGCACATCAATATAAAACAGTAATAAGATAGTGTTTTCTCTCTGCACATCAACATAAAACAGTAATAACACAGCGTTTTCTCTCTGCACATCAACATAAAACAGTAATAACACAGCGTTTTCTCTCTGCACATCAATATAAAACAGTAATAACAGTGATTTCTCTCTGCACATCAATATAAAACAGTAATAACAGCGTTTTCTCTCTGCACATCAATATAAAACAGTAATAACACAGCGTTTTCCCTCTGCACATCAATATAAAACAGTAATAACAGTGATTTCTCTCTGCACATCAATATAAAACAGTAATAACAGTGATTTCTCTCTGCACATCAATATAAAACAGTAATAACACAGCGTTTTCTCTCTGCACATCAATATAAAACAGTAATAACAGTGATTTCTCTCTGCACATCAATATAAAACAGTAATAACAGCGTTTTCTCTCTGCACATCAATATAAAACAATAACACAGTGTTTGCTCTCTGCACATCAATATAAAACAGTAATAACACAGCGTTTTCTCTCTGCACATCAATATAAAACAGTAATAACAGTGATTTCTCTCTGCACATCAATATAAAACAGTAATAACAGTGCTTTCTCTCTGCACATCAATATAAAACAGTAATAACAGTGTTTTCTCTCTGCACATCAATATAAAACAGTAATAATACAGCGTTTTCTCTCTGCACATCAATATAAAACAGTAATAACAGTGCTTTCTCTCTGCACATCAATATAAAACAGTAATAACAGTGATTTCTCTCTGCACATCAATATAAAACAGTAATAACAGTGATTTCTCTCTGCACATCAATATAAAACAGTAATAACACAGTGTTTTCCCTCTGCACATCAATATAAAACAATAATAACACAGCGTTTTCTCTCTGCACATCAATATAAAACAGTAATAACAGTGATTTCTCTCTGCACATCAATATAAAACAGTAATAACACAGCGTTTTCTCTCTGCACATCAATATAAAACAGTAATAACAGTGTTTTCTCTCTGCACATCAATATAAAACAGTAATAACAGTGTTTTCTCTCTGCACATCAATATAAAACAGTAATAACACAGTGTTTTCTCTCTGCACATCAATATGACACATTTAAAAAACAAAAAACAACCCTCCCCCTCCCCCCAGTAATAAGTGTTTTTCTCTCTCTCTCTGCACATCAATATAAAACAATAACACAGTGTTTGCTCTCTGCACATCAATATAAAACAATAACACAGTGTTTGCTCTCTGCACATCACTATAAAACATTAATAACATATGCACCATGATCCATAACGGTAATACACTGCTGTTTCTCTTCACCCACTGAATCAATGAAGTAACAACAAATGATTTTTTTTTTTTAAATACATTTTTTTCTCATTGAAAAAGAAAACCAAATCACAGGCCTATTTGCAGAGACGCAGGCTTTGACACACAACTGACAGAGCAGACGGGATCTCTTCAGAATGTATAAATCTGGGCTGTAAGCTTGACAGAGGAAGGTGGCAGAATGGTTAAGACACTCATCTGCCGCTACAGTATCCATGAGGGTGTGGGATCGGTTCCCTCTCTCTCCCTTTCTTCCAAGTTTGACTGGAAAATCAAACTGAGCGTCTAGTCATTCGGATGAGACGTTAACTTACTCTGGACGGTGGAATGCTATAGCATTCCTGACGTAAGATAGCGTTCCAGGCGACAGAATGCTATAGCAGTTTCGCTGATTAAAATTTTTTCTACGTTTTCCTCATGGGGTAGCATAACAATCGCAGCTACACTGGGCATTGCGAACATGTCAAGGGTCGAATGGAAAGTTTCTTCATTGGATTCTGTAACAACACACTCCACAGCAAGCCAGCGAGTTCAGGACCCCACATGACAAGCTAATCTGCATATGTATTGAAAATGGTGTCGCAAGCAAACTAGATCATAACAGCGGCTTTTACTGCTGCTGAAGTGATTGAAATGCTTCAAACTGAAGGTTTTGACATCGACGAGGAAGATGAAGACGTTGAATAAAGTATCTGCAGTGAAGAAAGCTACCAGCAAGAAGGTACTGACAGTGACTCAGCTTCTGAGAGCAGTGAAAAGGGAGGGGGGTGGGCGTTCGCATGACGCGAGGAGAGGGGTCAGTGGGTCAAGTACAGCGAGTTTCATTCAGTTAATTTATGTTTTGAATTTTTTGTGATTTTTTTCCTAACCCTAACAAATGGGTCATCTGTAGGGAAAAGCAAGGGAGAGAACTAATCGTCCAGAGTGAGTTAAACCCAGGTTCCATGTGCAGCAGACAATTGATGCACTGAAAAAGTTCCCCTTGTCAACAACAATGTCGTCCTCTGGCAAAATTCTGTAGAAGAAATCCACTCTGAAAAGTGCACGGCACTCAAAGCCTGACTATGCACGTTGGGTTATGCTGCTGGTCAGGATCTGCCTAGCACATGGGATGAAGCATATAAGGATTTGTCCTCGACGCAGTGACGCCTCCTTGAAAAACTGAACACTGAAACTGTAAGCCCCACCCACTACCCAGGCCACTCACGAGTAGTTAGGGTGAAGGGCGTGCGCCTGGTCGGCACTGATCATGTAGGACTTGCCGATGGATTCCTCAAAGGCGGCCAGGTTGTCGGGACTGGCACTGATACGGCGCATCACCAGCTCTTGGAAGGTGGACCCTGCCCCCTGGGCGCTCTGGGACCCCACCTGGATATAGTGGAGCATTTCTACAGCGTGCTTCTCCAGTGTGGACTAGAGCTCTACTTGTTTGACAGGTAGATTGTGATAATGGAAAGGAACAGGACAGAATAAATTCACACGCACACACACACCTAGTCCTCACATGTCCATGTGTTTCACAGGTAAATTACGGTAATGGCAAGAAACAGGACACCTGGATATAAAGAAGCAATTCTACACTGCATTCCTCCAGCATGGACTAAGAGCAGTACAGGTTTTGCTGGTAGATTTTGATAATACAGTGAAACAGAACAGATTTCACACACACACACACACACACACACACATTCCTCACATAACCGAGACCTGTTCTGTCACACGCTGTAACACCACATGCACTTAAGATTCATTCAAGCATGTTATTTCAACTGCATGACCATTTCTGCAAACAGTTTACCACACGATGTAGTTTCTATATTGTTAATGTTACAAAGCACCTGAAGGTACCCCACAAACTTCAGCTCTCTCTCTACAAAAACCAGAAGCCAGGAACTGACAGGAAAGTGTGTGATGAGCACAGGTCTCTGAGTAAAGGACAAATGGCTGGCAGTAATGGGGGAGTGAAGAGAGAAAGACACAGCATGACACTGAAACACCTGGCAGTGCTAGTAATGACAGACTGAAGACACTGAAACACCTGGCAGTACTAGTAATGACAGACTGAAGACACTGAAACACTTGGCAGTGCTAGTAATGACAGACTGAAGACACTGAAACACCTGGCAGTACTAGTAATGACAGACTGAAGACAGTGAAACAGGCAGTAATGACAGAGTGAACAGAGTGAAACA
>NC_134890.1:32697969-32700469 GCF_041734735.1 Babylonia areolata | reverse complement strand
GTGTGTGTGTGTGTGTATGTGTCTGTGTGTGTGTGTGTGTGTGTGTGTGTGTATAAAAAATGTATTTATTTGTTTATTTATCTATTAAGAAATCTTGCTGTAGCGCATATTCCTGAAGCTCTATGCGCTTTATCCAACATGCATACATCATTTACAAAACACACAAACTAAGAAAGACAAAAAAAAAAAAAAAAAAAGAAAAAAAAATCCTTACCTGACACGCACAGTAGGCGTTCAGCAGGTTATCCAGACGAGGGGAGAAGATGAACTCGTCCAGAGCGCCCCCGACGACGGCTGGCTGGGTATCAGCCAGGCACAACTCAAAGTCCACAATCTGGTCCGCCTCCACACCCATCTCCTCACACAGCAGCTTGATCAGCACTGGCGAGTGCTTCGTGGCCTGCGCATCAAAGGCGTCGTGTCGTAGGAACGCTTTCACAGGCACATGATTGAAATCCTTAACATAGAAAATGGTATTTCTAGGAACGCTTTCATAGGTACATGACTGAAATCCATAACATAGAAAATGGTATTTCTAGGAACACTTTCACAGGCACATGATTGCAATCCATAACATAGAAAATGGTATTTCTAGGAACACTTTCATAGGTACATGACTGAAATCCATAACATTAAAAATAGTATTTCTAATGATGCTTACTGATAGTGTGAACAAAAACTGTGTCAATCAAGGTGTGAGAGAACGGAACTTAACTGGAAGTGCTTACCTGAAATAACGAAGTATAGGACATGCGAGAATGAGACTTGGTTACAGTTGCAAAGAAAAGACGCTCATGAGCAATGAGTGGCAACAACGTGCCGAGGAGGCAAATTCAAAATGGAAAACAGTGTGTTTTCACTTACAATAATCAAAAAATTATTATGTGGAGTGATGGCCTAGAGGTAACACGCCCGCCTAGGAAACGAGAGAATCTGAGCGTGCTGGTTCGAATCACGGCTCAGCCACCGATATTTTCTCCCCCTCCACAAGACTTTGAGTGGTGGTCTGGACGCTAGTCATTCGGATGAGAAGATAAATCAAGGTCCCATGTGCAGCATGCACTAAGCGCGCATAAAAGTACCCATGGCAAAAAAAGGATTGTTCCTGGCAAAATTCTGCAGAAAAATCCACTTGGATAGGAAAAACAAATCAAACTGCACGCAGGAAAAAATTTTTTTAAATGGGTGGCGCTGTAGTGTAGCGACGTGCTCTCCCTGGGGACAGCAGCCCGAATTTCACATGAAGAAATCTGTTGTGATAAAATGAAATACAAATACAAATGTAACTGTAATGACTGATGCTCACTGTAACAACAATGGCATTTTGTAATAATGCTTACAATAATAAAAGATGGTATTTGTAATGATGCTTATGATAATAAAAATGGTAGCTGTAAAGTGACCAAGTTTTGTTCATAAATAAACAAACACAAGTGCTGCATATGCTGATCGTTAAAATGTCACTTGGCACTTTTCCAACAACAGGATACAGTGGGTCCATTTTGGTTTTTCATTCTGATCTTTGACATTCTTCATTTGTGTCTAAACTTGGGATGTTAATGGTGGGGCCTGGTCTTTTTCTTGTTTTTCTTCTAATTTGTTGGGTTTTCTTGCGTTTTTTTTATATATATATTTTTTTTATAATCATTCTTCCCTTGGGAATTCTTTCTCCTTTCTGAACTTGGATGGCATACAAACAATTCTGAAATGTGTGCATTGTGAATCATGATGAACTATGCAAGTAAATTAAATCATGTGTTCATTATGAGTAAAAATGAACTATGCTGGTAAGTTAAGTCGTGTGTTCATTGTGATCTGTATTAGTATCAGTAGCTCAAGGAGGCGTCACTGCGTTCGACAAATCCATATACGCTACACCACATCTGCCAAGCAGATGCCTGACCAGCAGCATAACTCAACATGCTTTTCAGGCCTTGAGAAAAAAGAAAAATGAAGAAAAAAAAGCAACAATAAATAAAATAAAAAAAAGAAGAAAAAAGAAGAAAAAAACAAAACCAAAAAAACCAAAAAGGTGAATCAAAATAAACTATGCTAGTTGGGTATATCATGTGTTCCTTACAAATCATAATGAACTGTTCTAGTAAGTTATGTCCTATGTTCATTATGAATCATGAACTATGCTGGTACACTATGTCATGTGTTCATTATAAATCAAAATGAACAATGCTTCTAAAAAAAAAAGTCAATCCAAAAGCAAGTCTCACTAACAGTGCCATCCGTTTCGGTGTCCTTACAACCAACATCGTATCCCTCCAGCTTGGCCTGTACACAGGTGTTCAGCACGGGACACCTGCAAAACACACACACACACAATGCACACACACACACAATGCACACACACAATGCACACACCATGGATCCCACACATGTGGCCAAACAAAGCTCCATACTTTTTCCTGACCTCTTCCAGACCAGACTCAAAGCTGTCAACATCAAAAGGTTATACATGTAAAGCCCACTCATACATAAAAGAGAACGT